>NC_141819.1:820399-822899 GCF_982586985.1 Callionymus lyra
ACCGTCAACATCCGTCAAAATCCATCAACAACCGTCAACAACCGTCAAAATCCATCAACAACCGTTAACAACCATCAAAAACCATCAACAACCACCAACAACCGTCAACAACCGTCAACATCCGTCAACAACCGTCAACATCCGTCAACAACCGTCAACAACCGTCGACAACCGTCAAGAACCATCAACAACCATCAACAACCACCAACAACCGTCAACAACCGTCAACATCCGTCAACAACCGTCAACAACCGTCAACAACCGTCAACATCCGTCAACATCCGTCAACAACCGTCGACAACCGTCAAAAACCATCAACAACCACCAACAACCATCGACAACCGTCGACAACCGTCAACATTTGTCAACAACCATCAAAAACCATCAACAACCACCAACAACCGTCAACAACCACCAACAACCGTCAACATCCATCAACAACCGTCAACAACTGTCAACATCAGTCAACAACCGTCAACATCAGTCAACATCAGTCAACATCCGTCAACATCCGTCAACAACCGTCAACAACTTTCAACAACCGTCAACATCCGTCAAAATCCATCAACAACCGTCAACAACCATCAAAAACCATCAACAACCACCAACAACCGTCAACATCCGTCAACAACCGTCAACATCCGACAACAACCGTCAAAAACCGTCAACAACCGTCAACATCCGTCGACAACCGTCACGAACCATCAAAAACCATCAACAACCACCAACAACCGTCAACAACCGTCAACATCCGTCAACAACCGTCAAAAACCATCAACAACCACCAACAACCATCGACAACCGTCGACAACCGTCAACATTTGTCAACAACCATCAAAAACCATCAACAACCACCAACAACCGTCAACAACCACCAACAACCGTCAACAACCATCAACAACCGTCGACATCTGTCAACAACCGTCAAAAACCATCAACAACCACCAACAACCGTCAACAACCACCAACAACCGTCAACAACCATCAGCAACCGTCGACAACCGTCGACATCTGTCAACAACCATCAAAAACCATCAACAACCACCAACAACCATCAACTTCTGTCAACAACCGTCAACATCACTCAACAACCGTCAACATCCGTCAACAACCATCAACAACCAACAACAACCGTCAACAACCATCAACAACCGTCGACATCTGTCAACAACCGTCAACAACCGTCAACACCCGTCAACATCCGTCAAAATCCATCAACAACCGTCAACAACCGTCAACATCAGTCAACAACCGTCAACATCAGTCAACATCCGTCAACAACCGTCAACATCCGTCAAAATCCATCAACAACCGTCAACAACCGTCAACATCTATCAAAATCCATCAACAACCGTCAACAACCGTCAACAACCGTCAACATCAGTCAACAACCGTCAACATCAGTCAACAACCGTCAACATCAACAACCATTGACATCTGTCAACAACCATCAAAAACCATCAACAACCACCAACAACCACCAATAACCGTCAACAACCACCAACAACCGTCAACAACCATCAACAACCGTTGACATCTGTCAACAACCACCAAAAACCGTCAACAACCATCAACATCAGTCAACAACCGTCAACAACCGTCAACAACCGCCAACAACCGTCAACAACAGTCGACAACCGTCAACAACCATCAAAAACCATCAACAACCACCAACAACCGTCAACAACCGTCAACATCAGTCAACAACCGTCAACAACCGTCAACATCCGTCAACATCCGTCGACATCCGTCGACAACCGTCAACAACCATCAAAAACCATCAACAAACACCAACAACCGTCAACAACCATCGACAACCGTCAACATTTGTCAACAACCATCAAAAACCATCAACAACCACCAACAACCGTCAACAACCACCAACAACCGTCAACAACCACCAACAACCGTCGACATCTGTCAACAACCATCAAAAACCACCAACAACTGTCAACAACCGCCAACATCCGTCAACATCCGTCAACATCCATCAACAACCCTCAACAACAGTCAACAACCGTCAACATCAGTCAACATCTGTCGAAAAACGTCAACAACCATCAACAACCACCAACAACCGTCAACAACCACCCACAACCGTCAACAACCACCAACAACCACCAAAAACCACCAACAACCACCAACAACCGTCAACAACCGCCAACAACCGTCAACAACCGCCAACAACCGTCAACAACCACCAACAACCGTCAACAACCACCAAAAACCATCAACAACCGTCAACAACCGCCAACAACCGTCAACAACCGCTAACAACCACCAACAACCACCAAAAACCGTCAACAACCATCAACAACTGTCAACATCAGTCAACAACCGTCAACAACTGTCAACAACCATCAACAACTGTCAACATCAGTCAACAACCTTCAACAACTGTCAACATCAGTCAACAACCGTCAACAACCGTCAACAACCGTCAACAACCGCCAACAACCACCAACAACCACCATAAACCACCAAAAACCATCAACAACCG
>NC_141819.1:832899-905399 GCF_982586985.1 Callionymus lyra
TGTGTGTATACATATGTTACATGTGTGTATACATATATTACATGTGTGTATACATATGTTACATGTGTGTATACATATATTACATGTGTGTATACATATATTACATGTGTGTATACATATGTTACATGTGTGTATACATATATTACATGTGTGTATACATATGTTACATGTGTGTATACATATATTACATGTGTGTATACATATATTACATGTGTGTATACATATGTTACATGTGTGTATACATATATTACATGTGTGTATACATATATTACATGTGTGTATACATATATTACATGTGTGTATACATATGTTACATGTGTGTATACATATATTACATGTGTGTATACATATATTACATGTGTGTATACATATGTTACATGTGTGTATACATATATTACATGTGTGTATACATATATTACATGTGTGTATACATATATTACATGTGTGTATACATATATTACATGTGTGTATACATATATTACATGTGTGTATACATATGTTACATGTGTGTATACATATGTTACATGTGTGTATACATATATTACATGTGTGTATACATATATTACATGTGTGTATACATATATTACATGTGTGTATACATATGTTACATGTGTGTATACATATATTACGTGTGTGTATACATATGTTACATGTGTGTATACATATATTACATGTGTGTATACATATGTTACATGTGTGTATACATATATTACATGTGTGTATACATATATTACATGTGTGTATACATATGTTACATGTGTGTATACATATATTACATGTGTGTATACATATGTTACATGTGTGTATACATATATTACATGTGTGTATACATATATTACATGTGTGTATACATATGTTACATGTGTGTATACATATATTACATGTGTGTATACATATATTACATGTGTGTATACATATATTACATGTGTGTATACATATGTTACATGTGTGTATACATATATTACATGTGTGTATACATATATTACATGTGTGTATACATATGTTACATGTGTGTATACATATATTACATGTGTGTATACATATATTACATGTGTGTATACATATGTTACATGTGTGTATACATATATTACATGTGTGTATACATATGTTACATGTGTGTATACATATATTACATGTGTGTATACATATATTACATGTGTGTATACATATATTACATGTGTGTATACATATATTACATGTGTGTATACATATATTACATGTGTGTATACATATATTACATGTGTGTATACATATGTTACATGTGTGTATACATATATTACATGTGTGTATACATATGTTACATGTGTGTATACATATATTACATGTGTGTATACATATATTACATGTGTGTATACATATATTACATGTGTGTATACATATGTTACATGTGTGTATACATATATTACATGTGTGTATACATATATTACATGTGTGTATACATATGTTACATGTGTGTATACATATATTACATGTGTGTATACATATATTACATGTGTGTATACATATGTTACATGTGTGTATACATATATTACATGTGTGTATACATATGTTACATGTGTGTATACATATATTACATGTGTGTATACATATATTACATGTGTGTATACATATATTACATGTGTGTATACATATATTACATGTGTGTATACATATATTACATGTGTGTATACATATATTACATGTGTGTATACATATATTACATGTGTGTATACATATATTACATGTGTGTATACATATGTTACATGTGTGTATACATATATTACATGTGTGTATACATATATTACATGTGTGTATACATATATTACATGTGTGTATACATATGTTACATGTGTGTATACATATATTACATGTGTGTATACATATATTACATGTGTGTATACATATGTTACATGTGTGTATACATATATTACATGTGTGTATACATATATTACATGTGTGTATACATATGTTACATGTGTGTATACATATATTACATGTGTGTATACATATGTTACATGTGTGTATACATATATTACATGTGTGTATACATATATTACATGTGTGTATACATATATTACATGTGTGTATACATATATTACATGTGTGTATACATATATTACATGTGTGTATTCAATTCAGTTTTATTTCAAGTGTCTTATCATAACAAAGTTATCTCAAGACACTATACAGTTGAAATAAGACTACAGTTGATTAAGGAAAAATAGATCCAGCAATTCAACAAAGAGCAAGAAACAAAACACTGTACAGTGAGCAATGGAGAGGAAAAACTTCCTTTTAGAAGCAGAAACCTCGAGCGGAACCAGACTCATTGTTGACGGCCTGCCGCTTTGACCGGCTGGGAGGAAGGATGGGGGGGTAGACAGATGGATAAGGAGAGGAGTGAGGGAGGATATAGTGAGAGAAAAGAGGAGAGTGTAGGAGGGTCCATGGGGGTGCTGGAGAGAACTCGGGATCTGATGACGTGGTGAAGATCCTGGATCAGCAGCAGCTCTGGAGGTGGATCCCTGGATCAGCAGCAGCTCTGGAGGTGGATCCCTGGGGCTCCGGTAGAGAAATAAAAAAGGTGTGGGTTTGGGACAAATGTAGACAATACACAGGTATACAGACTCCGGTGACGGGTGAAGATATATAGAGGGGAGAGGGGGGGGGGGTTGAAATAGCCAGGCCAGAGGGCACATACCTAGCACAGCAGGATCCAGACACAGGGGCCCAAGCCGCGGCAGGAACCCGCGGGAGACCAGGACCCGGCAGGCGAGATAACCACCAGAGCCGACCCCAAACACCAGCGAGAAGGCGGACCACCACCGGGGGCGTGAGAGGGAAAGCACAGGCGAGGACGACCGAGGAAGCAGAGAGGGGGAGGCACCAGGCGCAGGCACGGAGGCAGAGGGACAGCCAGAAGAACCAGTCAGGGGATAGAGCCAGCAGTATTTCATGGGCGGTCCACGGTCTCTAAGGTACAGAGGCCCCACCCATCACACGTACTGACCCCCAGCCCCCGCCCCCACCCACCATGCAGCACCCAGGGGGACAGCATCACTTGCATGGGCGGTACATGGTCTCTACGGTAACATGGCCCCGCCCAGTGTGGCCCCCCCCACCCGGGAAGCCCCCGAAAGACCGACCAACCCGGCCACGAACCCCCAGGACCAAGGGCGACAAACTCCCCGACCACAGCACATGCCACACAGGGCGGGTAGAGGACCACAGCCACCGCTGCAGCAGACACCCACCCTAAGACAGGCCCCCCACCACAGACCAGGCGAAGCCATCGGGGCCGGAAGGCCATCCAGAACACCCGGCCAGCCCCAGCCCCACACCTAACGGTTCACCAGCCAACCCCGTCAGCGGGACCAGCAACCCCCACGCACCATCAAAAAAAACCCCGGAAGCGGGCCACCCCCCCGCCGGCGCACGGGGCCATCGCGGCACCAGCGGTCACCACCACCAGGCCCAAGGCACCCACAGGCCCCACCCGCCGGACCCCCACACCCGAACCAGCCAAGCCAGAACGGCCCCGGCGAGAAAAGAAGGATATACAGAGCTCGGTGTCTAAAACTAAAACTAAAGCTCCTCCAGCATTCTCAGCTTATAGCAGCTAAGATAAACAGTTTTGTTAGTTATGACAGCTAGAGATAAACAGTCAAGTTATTATAGGCTTTATCGAAAAGTAAGGTTTTAAGATTGTTTTTAAACATAGAGAGGGTGTCTGCCCTACGGACTGAAGCCGGTAGTTTGTTCCACAGCAGAGGGGCTTGAAAACTGAAGGCCCTGGCTCCGAATCTACATTTAGAGATTTGTGGTATAACTAGTAGATCAGAGTTTAAGGATCGTAAGGTCCTTGAGGGTTGGTAAGTTTGGATTAAATCTTTATGTATGTTGGTTCTAGACCATGTAAGGCTTTATAGGTTAGGAGAAGGATTTTAAATTGTATTCTAAATTCTACAGGAAGCCAATGTAGGGAAGACAGTACAGGTGTGTTCGCGCCTCTTAGTCTTAGTCAGGACACGAGCTGCAGATGAATGAGCTGAAGATTCTGAGAGACTTTTTAGAACATCCTGACAGAAGAGAGTTACAATAGTCCAGCCTGGAGGTAACAAAAGCATGGATGAGCTTCTCAGCATCTAAAGGAAGGAAGTGCCTAATTTTTGAAATGTTACGAAGGTGGAAGTAAGCAGTCCGTGAGATTTGTTTTATGTGTGAGTTAAATGATAAGTCCTCGTCAAAGCAGACACTGATTCTTTACAGTGGTGCTCGTAGCAGGAGCAAGTCCATTTTGTAAAGATCATTAGTTAATGATTGTCTGAGATGTTGCGACCAACTAGTAAAACCTCAGTCTTTTCCGAGTTCAGTAGGAGGAAGTTTTTGGTCATCCATGACTTGATATCTGTGATACAGGACTGTAGTTGTGTAGCTGTTGATATGTGTGATACAGGACTGTAGTTGTGTAGCTGAATTCTTTCATCTGGCTTCATGGACAAGTAAAGTTGGGTGTCATCAGCATAACAGTGAAAATGTATAGAGTGTCTTCTAATCAAGTCCCCTAGTGGGAGCATATAGATTGTGAATAGTATTGGACCAAGAACAGAACCTTGTGGGACACCATAGCTGACCTTAGTGTGTGTCGATGAGAGGTGGTTGACATGTACATAGTGCGTTCTATCCGACAGGTAAGATTTAAACCAGTTTAGTTCCACGAATGCCTAAATGGTTTTCTAGCCTCTGTAGAAGGATTTGGTGTCAACAGTGTCAAATGCACTGAGATCTAGAAGAACAAGAACTGAAACATGGCCCTGATCAGAGGCCATCAGTAGGTCGTTACTTACTTTTACCAGGGCGGTCTCTGTGCTGTGGTGTTCCCTAAAACCAGACTGAAACACCTCAAATTGATCATTGTCCTGGAGATAATCACAGAGCTGACTCGTTACCACTTTCTCCAGAAGTTTTGAAATGAAGACTAGATTAGAGATAGAACTGTAGTTAGTGAGGACCTCTGGATCGAGAGATAGAACTATAGTTAGTGAGAACCTCTGGATCGAGAGATAGAACTATAGTTAGTGAGAACCTCTGGATCAAGAGATAGAACTATAGTTAGTGAGGACCTCTGGATCGAGAGATAGAACTATAGTTAGTGAGGACCTCTGGATCAAGAGATAGAACTGTAGTTAGTGAGGACCTCTGGATCAAGAGATAGAACTATAGTTAGTGAGAACCTCTGGATGAAGAGATAGAACTATAGTTAGTGAGAACCTCTGGATCAAGAGATAGAACTATAGTTAGTGACAACCTCTGGATCGAGAGATAGAACTATAGTTAGTGAGAACCTCTGGATCAAGAGATAGAACTATAGTTAGTGAGAACCTCTGGATCAAGAGTGGGTTTTTTAAGCAGAGGTTTAATTACTGCAACTTTAAAGATCTGAGGCACATAGACTGATGTTATTGACAAGTTAAGTTAAGTATGAAAGTGCTAAGTAAGGGGAACAGTTCTTTAAGTAGTCATGTGGGAATAGGATCCAGAAGACATGTTGTGGACTTTGAGGAGGAAACAACCTGGGACAGCTGTCGAGGACTCACTGGTAGAAAGGAGTCAAAGTATGTATCAGTCATAGTGTCTGTGTCCGGTGAGGCTGCACTGGTTTATTAGAAGAATCTAGGAGGTCTTGAATCTTTCCTCTAATAGTTACAATTTTTTCATTAAAAAAGTTCATGAAGTCATTGCTACTAAGATGAGGAGGGATGGACTGATGGTCTGATGGACTGATGGTATGATGGACTGATGGACTGATGGACTGATGGACTGATGGACTGATGGTCTGATGGACTGATGGACTGATGGACTGATGGACTGATGGTCTGATGGACTGATGGACTGATGGACTGATGGTCTGATGGACTGATGGACTGATGGACTGATGGACTGATGGTCTGATGGACTGATGGACTGATGGACTGATGGACTGATGGACTGATGGTCTGATGGACTGATGGTCTGATGGACTGATGGACTGATGGACTGATGGACTGATGGACTGATGGTCTGATGGACTGATGGACTGATGGACTGATGGACTGATGGTCTGATGGACTGATGGACTGATGGACTGATGGACTGATGGACTGATGGATTGATGGACTGATGGACTGATGGACTGATGGACTGATGGTCTGATGGACTGATGGACTGATGGACTGATGGTCTGATGGACTGATGGACTGATGGACTGATGGTCTGATGGACTGATGGATTGATGGACTGATGGACTGATGGACTGATGGACTGACGGACTGACGGACTGATGGACTGATGGACTGATGGACTGATGGTCTGATGGACTGATGGACTGATGGACTGATGGACTGATGGACTGATGGACTGATGGACTGATGGTCTGATGGACTGATGGACTGATGGACTGATGGACTGATGGTCTGATGGACTGATGGTCGGATGGACTGATGGACTGATGGACTGATGGACTGATGGACTGATGGTCTGATGGACTGATGGACTGATGGACTGATGGACTGATGGTCTGATGGACTGATGGACTGATGGACTGATGGTCTGATGGTCTGATGGACTGATGGACTGATGGTCTGATGGTCTGATGGACTGATGGATTGATGGACTGATGGATTGATGGACTGATGGTCTGATGGACTGATGGACTGATGGACTGATGGACTGATGGTCTGATGGACTGATGGTCTGATGGACTGATGGACTGATGGACTGATGGTCTGATGGACTGATGGACTGATGGTCTGATGGACTGATGGACTGATGGACTGATGGACTGATGGACTGATGGTCTGATGGACTGATGGACTGATGGTCTGATGGTCTGATGGACTGATGGACTGATGGACTGATGGTCTGATGGACTGATGGACTGATGGACTGATGGTCTGATGGTCTGATGGACTGATGGACTGATGGACTGATGGTCTGATGGACTGATGGTCTGATGGACTGATGGACTGATGGACTGATGGTCTGATGGACTGATGGACTGATGGTCTGATGGACTGATGGACTGATGGACTGATGGACTGATGGACTGATGGTCTGATGGACTGATGGACTGATGGACTGATGGTCTGATGGCTCCGTGTCAGCCTGGCTTCAGTACTGAATAAGAACTTGGAGTTATTCTTATTTGCTTCTATAAGTGATGAGTAATATGAGGCTCTGGCTGAAGAGATGTCTTGTATATTTTTAACTTCTCCTGCCAGTCCTGGTAGAATTCATTATGTTTTGATGAACCATTTCTTCTCTAGTCGTCTAGAAACCTGTTTTAATTGACGTGTTACTAGTAAACCAGGGAGCAAGACTACTTCTGTTGACAGTCTTTTGAGTTAGTGGTGCGATGAAGTCAAGCGTATTGTGCAACGAGTCTGTAAAACGGCCCACAAAGTTATCAATGTCGGGGTGACTATGGTAGAGTTTCTTGACTCACTGAGGCGTTTTACTGACACTGAGGGAATTATTTCATAAACTTGGTAACGACACTTTCAGACAGACTTTGAGATCCTGCTCTGTAGACTCTGGTCATTTAAAATGAAGTCAAAGGTTATTAATTGATGGTCAGAAAGCAGTGAATTCTGAGGAGAGACAATAACATTTTTAATTTCAAGTCCGTATGTTAGGACAAGATCTAATGTGAGCTTAAAGCAGTGAGTCGTTCATGAACATACTGAGAGAAATGACTCCAGGATAGAGTTAAACCTGTTAGCTAAGCTATCATGGACCATATTATTATTATTACTATTATTATTATTATTATTATTATTATTATTATTATCATTATTATTATTATCATTATCATTATTATTATCATTATTATTATTATCATTATTATTATTATTATTATTGTTATTATTATTATTATTATTATTATTGTTATTATTATTATTATTATTATTATTATTATTATTATTAATATTATTATTATTATTATTATTATTATTGTTATTATTATTATTATTATTATTATTGTTATTATTATTATTATTATTATTATTATTATTATTATTGTTATTATTATTATTATTATTGTTATTATTATTATTATTATTATTATTATTGTTATTATTATTATTATTATTGTTATTATTATTATTATTATTATTATTATTATTGTTATTATTGTTATTATTATTATTATTATTATTATTATTATTATTATTATTATTGTTATTATTATTATTATTATTGTTATTATTATTATTATTAATATTATTATTATTATTATTAGTTGAAATCACAGTGTGGTCTAGTAAAGGTAGTATTAGATATACTAAGTATAATACTTTCAAAAGAGTTGAAATCACAGTGTGGTCTAGTAAAGGTAGTATTAGATACACTAAGTATAATACTTTCAAAAGAGTTGAAATCACAGTGTGGTCTAGTAAAGGTAGTATTAGATATACTAAGTATAATACTTTCAAAAGAGTTGAAATCACAGTGTGGTCTAGTAAAGGTAGTATTAGATATACTGAGTATAATACTTTCAAAAGAGTAGAAATCACAGTGTGGTCTAGTAAAGGTAGTATTAGATATACTAAGTATAATACTTTCAAAAGAGTTGAAATCACAGTGTGGTCTAGTAAAGGTAGTATTAGATATACTAAGTATAATACTTTCAAAAGAGTTGAAATCACAGTGTGGTCTAGTAAAGGTAGTATTAGATATACTGAGTATAATACTTTCAAAAGAGTAGAAATCACAGTGTGGTCTAGTAAAGGTAGTATTAGATATACTAAGTATAATACTTTCAAAAGAGTTGAAATCACAGTGTGGTCTAGTAAAGGTAGTATTAGATATACTAAGTATAATACTTTCAAAAGAGTTGAAATCACAGTGTGGTCTAGTAAAGGTAGTATTAGATATACTAAGTATAATACTTTCAAAAGAGTTGAAATCACAGTGTGGTCTAGTAAAGGTAGTATTAGATATACTGAGTATAATACTTTCAAAAGAGTTGAAATCACAGTGTGGTCTAGTAAAGGTAGTATTAGATATACTAAGTATAATACTTTCAAAAGAGTAGAAATCACAGTGTGATCTAGTAAAGGTTGACATGAGTTAAAGTTAGTGTGTCTGGTGTTGATTCATTTAAAGATAATCATCTATAGGTTTAAGTTAATAAGTCAATGGTTTTATCTGATATAAGTTCATTAATTAGTGCAGCTTCTGAGGGATGGATATTCAACAATCACTTAATTCTCCTCTACAATGGTAGTATTTATTTGATTTAGATTTATTTGAATTAGATTATCTTTAACAATCTTCTACTGACATTTTTACTTGGTTTTATTAAGCGGGTCAGATTGACCCTCTATGTGGTTAGAGGCGGGTGGCTGTTGTGGGAGAAGAAGAGTGTGAAGATGCTTCTGATCTGTGCTCTGAGTCACGTTACACTAAAACTCTCTGCTAGACAAGAGAGATGCTCATTATGGGATGGATCAGTCTCTCCTAAGCAGACCAGGTTTTCCCCAGAAGGTTTTCCAGTTGTTAACAAAGCCAAGCGTTTGCGGGGCAGCACTCTGACAACCAGCCATGAAATGATGAGTCGAAGTAAACATATCATCATATGTTGAGTCCAGAGAAAACTACGGAGTCCGACATTGTTCGTGCAAATGCACACACCGACTGAACGTTCACCTTGGTGACCTCTGACCTCCGAGCGACGTCATCGGATGTCGTTGCTGCCGACATGAATAATTATCTTACTGTATTTACGTTTAGCTTTAGCAGCTTTAAATGTGATTCAATGTCTGGCTCTGGCCCCAGGAATGCAGACGACTCTCGCTGGCTTCGCTAGTTTAACGTTCCGAAGAATGGAATCATCTACGAACAGAGCAGGTTCCTCGACCGGCGACTTGTCGAGTGGAGAACATCTGTTGGAAACGCTAAGGGGTTGATGGTTCTGTTGACTTTGGCGGGAACTATTCCTCCCTCGAACATCACCCACAGACCCTGGTTTCCCAGCTGCTTGGGAATTGCTGGAGGACTACCTGCTAGGCTATGTGGCTGCGCACTGTCTACCTGACACTGTCCACCTGACACTGTCCACCTGACACTGTCTACCTGACACTGTCTACCTGACACTGTCTACCTGACACTGGCTAGCTAGCGGTTTAGCTTCGACAGCGCACAACCGGCTCTCTAGTTCAACGAGCTTCATCTGTGTTTGATGATCTACTGACTCCTTCAAGAAACATCTGTGTTTGATGATCTACTGACTCCTTCAAGAAACATCTGTGTTTGATGATCTACTGACTCCTTCAAGAAACATCTGTGTTTGATGATCTACTGACTCCTTCAAGAAACATCTTTGTTTGATGATCTACTGACTCCTTCAAGAAACATCTGTGTTTGATGATCTACTGACTCCTTCAAGAAACATGTGTTTGATGATCTACTGACTCCTTCAAGAAACATCTGTGTTTGATGATCTACTGACTCCTTCAAGAAACATCTGTGTTTGATGATCTACTGACTCCTTCAAGAAACATCTGTGTTTGATGATCTACTGACTCCTTCAAGAAACATCTGTGTTTGATGATCTACTGACTCCTTTAAGAAACATCTGTGTTTGATGATCTACTGACTCCTTTAAGAAACATCTGTGTTTGATGATCTACTGACTCCTTCAAGAAACATCTGCGTTTGATGATCTACTGACTCCTTCAAGAAACATGTGTTTGATGATCTACTGACTCCTTCAAGAAACATCTGTGTTTGATGATCTACTGACTCCTTCAAGAAACATCTGTGTTTGATGATCTACTGACTCCTTCAAGAAACATCTGTGTTTGATGATCTACTGACTCCTTCAAGAAACATCTGTGTTTGATGATCTACTGACTCCTTCAAGAAACATCTGCGTTTGATGATCTACTGACTCCTTCAAGAAACATCTGTGTTTGATGATCTACTGACTCCTTCAAGAAACATCTGTGTTTGATGATCTACTGACTCCTTCAAGAAACATCTGTGTTTGATGATCTACTGACTCCTTCAAGAAACATCTGTGTTTGATGATCTACTGACTCCTTCAAGAAACATCTGTGTTTGATGATCTACTGACTCCTTCAAGAAACATGTGTGTTTGATGATCTACTGACTCCTTCAAGAAACATGTGTGTTTGATGATCTACTGACTCCTTCAAGAAACATCTGTGTTTGATGATCTACTGACTCCTTCAAGAAACATCTGTGTTTGATGATCTACTGACTCCTTCAAGAAACATCTGTGTTTGATGATCTACTGACTCCTTCAAGAAACATCTTTGTTTGATGATCTACTGACTCCTTCAAGAAACATCTGTGTTTGATGATCTACTGACTCCTTCAAGAAACATGTGTTTGATGATCTACTGACTCCTTCAAGAAACATCTGTGTTTGATGATCTACTGACTCCTTCAAGAAACATCTGTGTTTGATGATCTACTGACTCCTTCAAGAAACATCTGTGTTTGATGATCTACTGACTCCTTCAAGAAACATCTGTGTTTGATGATCTACTGACTCCTTTAAGAAACATCTGTGTTTGATGATCTACTGACTCCTTTAAGAAACATCTGTGTTTGATGATCTACTGACTCCTTCAAGAAACATCTGCGTTTGATGATCTACTGACTCCTTCAAGAAACATGTGTTTGATGATCTACTGACTCCTTCAAGAAACATCTGTGTTTGATGATCTACTGACTCCTTCAAGAAACATCTGTGTTTGATGATCTACTGACTCCTTCAAGAAACATCTGTGTTTGATGATCTACTGACTCCTTCAAGAAACATCTGTGTTTGATGATCTACTGACTCCTTCAAGAAACATCTGCGTTTGATGATCTACTGACTCCTTCAAGAAACATCTGTGTTTGATGATCTACTGACTCCTTCAAGAAACATCTGTGTTTGATGATCTACTGACTCCTTCAAGAAACATCTGTGTTTGATGATCTACTGACTCCTTCAAGAAACATCTGTGTTTGATGATCTACTGACTCCTTCAAGAAACATCTGTGTTTGATGATCTACTGACTCCTTCAAGAAACATGTGTGTTTGATGATCTACTGACTCCTTCAAGAAACATGTGTGTTTGATGATCTACTGACTCCTTCAAGAAACATCTGTGTTTGATGATCTACTGACTCCTTCAAGAAACATCTGTGTTTGATGATCTACTGACTCCTTTAAGAAACATCTGTGTTTGATGATCTACTGACTCCTTCAAGAAACATCTGTGTTTGATGATCTACTGACTCCTTCAAGAAACATGTGTGTTTGATGATCTACTGACTCCTTCAAGAAACATCTGTGTTTGATGATCTACTGACTCCTTCAAGAAACATCTTAAGACGTTTTTATTTGTTCAGGCTTTTCCTTGAATTTCTCGAACTCCTGTGTTGTTCTCAGTATTATCTTGATCTTTAAAGTATATATTTTATTGAATATTGTTTTGATTGTTTAAGCGCTTTGTGACCCTGGTCTGGAAAAGCTCTCTATAAATAGGAATTACTTACTTACTTTCATGAGAACATAAGAACATGAGAACATATGAACATATGAACATGTCAACATATGAACATGAGAACATATGAACAGGTGAGGAGACACAGGTGAGAAGACACAGGTGAGGAGAGACAGGTGAGGAGATACAGGTGAGGAGAGACAGGTGAGGAGAGACAGGTGAGACACAGGTGAGGAGATACAGGTGAGGAGATACAGGTGAGGAGAGACAGGTGAGACACAGGTGAGGAGAGACAGGTGAGGAGACACAGGTGAGGAGACACAGGTGAGGAGAGACAGGTGAGGAGAGACAGGTGAGGAGAGACAGGTGAGGAGAGACAGGTGAGGAGACACAGGTGAGAAGACACAGGTGAGGAGAGACAGGTGAGGAGATACAGGTGAGGAGAGACAGGTGAGGAGAGACAGGTGAGACACAGGTGAGGAGATACAGGTGAGGAGATACAGGTGAGGAGAGACAGGTGAGACACAGGTGAGGAGAGACAGGTGAGGAGACACAGGTGAGGAGACACAGGTGAGGAGAGACAGGTGAGGAGACACAGGTGAGGAGAGACAGGTGAGGAGAGACAGGTGAGGAGAGACAGGTGAGGAGACACAGGTGAGGAGAGACAGGTGAGGAGATACAGGTGAGGAGAGACAGGTGAGACACAGGTGAGGAGAGACAGGTGAGGAGACACAGGTGAGGAGACACAGGTGAGGAGAGACAGGTGAGGAGAGACAGGTGAGGAGAGACAGGTGAGGAGAGACAGGTGAGGAGACACAGGTGAGGAGAGACAGGTGAGGAGAGACAGGTGAGGAGACACAGGTGAGGAGACACAGGTGAGGAGAGACAGGTGAGGAGAGACAGGTGAGGAGAGACAGGTGAGGAGACACAGGTGAGGAGACACAGGTGAGGAGAGACAGGTGAGGAGAGACAGGTGAGGAGAGACAGGTGAGGAGAGACAGGTGAGGAGATACAGGTGAGACACAGGTTAGGAGAGACAGGTGAGGAGACACAGGTGAGGAGACACAGGTGAGGAGACACAGGTGAGGAGACACAGGTGAGGAGAGACAGGTGAGGAGATACAGGTGAGGAGAGACAGGTGAGGAGACACAGGTGAGGAGATACAGGTGAGGAGACACAGATGAGGAGACACAGGTGAGGAGAGACAGGTGAGGAGGCACAGGTGAGGAGAGACAGGTGAGGAGATACAGGTGAGGAGAGACAGATGATGAGACACAGGTGAGGAGATACAGGTGAGGAGAGACAGGTGAGGAGACACAGGTAAGGAGAGACAGGTGAGGAGACACAGGTGAGGAGACACAGGTGAGGAGACACAGGTGAGGAGAGACAGGTGAGGAGACACAGGTGAGGAGACACAGGTGAGGAGAGACAGGTGAGGAGAGACAGGTGAGGAGACACAGGTGAGGAGAGACAGGTGAGGAGAGACAGGTGAGGAGACACAGGTGAGGAGAGACAGGTGAGGAGAGACAGGTGAGGAGACACAGGTGAGGAAACACAGGTGAGGAGAGACGGGTGAGGAGAGACAGGTGAGGAGAGACAGGTGAGGAGACACAGGTGAGGAGAGACAGGTGAGAAGACACAGGTGAGGAGACACAGGCGAGGAGACACAGGTGAGGAGAGACAGGTGAGGAGAGACAGGTGAGGAGAGACAGGTGAGGAGACACAGGTGAGGAGAGACAGGTGAGACACAGGTGAGGAGAGACAGGTGAGGAGACACAGGTGAGGAGAGACAGGTGAGACACAGGTGAGGAGAGACAGGTGAGGAGACACAGGTGAGGAGACACAGGTGAGGAGAGACAGGTGAGGAGAGACAGGTGAGGAGATACAGGTGAGGAGAGACAGGTGAGGAGAGACAGGTGAGGAGAGACAGGTGAGGAGACACAGGTGAGGAGAGACAGGTGAGGAGACACAGGTGAGGAGACACAGGTGAGGAGACACAGGTGAGGAGACACAGGCGAGGAGACACAGGTGAGGAGAGACAGGTGAGGAGAGACAGGTGAGGAGACACAGGTGAGGAGACACAGGTGAGGAGACACAGGTGAGGAGAGACAGGTGAGGAGAGACAGATGAGGAGACACAGGTGAGGAGAGACAGGTGAGGAGAGACAGGTGAGGAGACACAGGTGAGGAGACACAGGTGAGGAGAGACAGGTGAGGAGAGACAGGTGAGGAGACACAGGTGAGGAGAGACAGGTGAGGAGACACAGGTGAGGAGACACAGGCGAGGAGACACAGGTGAGGAGAGACAGGTGAGGAGACACAGGTGAGGAGACACAGGTGAGGAGAGACAGGTGAGGAGACACAGGTGAGGAGACACAGGTGAGGAGACACAGGTGAGGAAGTGACGTAGAGACGCAGCAGACTCACAGAGTGACGTCAACACTTCAGACCAGACGAGTCGATGCTCGAGACACGAACCTGAGGTGTCGCGGTGCGTTCAGGGAACAACAACAGTGGAATGATGTGTTCAGGGAACAACAACAGTGGAATGATGCGTTCAGGGAACAACAACAGTGGAATGATGTGTTCAGGGAACAACAACAGTGGAATGATGTGTTCAGGGAACAACAACAGTGGAATGATGTGTTCAGGGAACAACAACAGTGGAATGATGTGTTCAGGGAACAACAACAGTGGAATGATGTGTTCAGGGAACAACAACAGTGGAATGATGCGTTCAGGGAACAACAACAGTGGAATGATGCGTTCAGGGAACAACAACAGTGGAATGATGTGTTCAGGGAACAACAACAGTGGAATGATGTGTTCAGGGAACAACAACAGTGGAATGATGCGTTCAGGGAACAACAACAGTGGAATGATGCGTTCAGGGAACAACAACAGTGGAATGATGTGTTCAGGGAACAACAACAGTGGAATGATGCATTCAGGGAACAACAACAGTGGAATGATGCGTTCAGGGAACAACAACAGTGGAATGATGTGTTCAGGGAACAACAACAGTGGAATGATGCGTTCAGGGAACAACAACAGTGGAATGATGTGTTCAGGGAACAACAACAGTGGAATGATGTGTTCAGGGAACAACAACAGTGGAATGATGTGTTCAGGGAACAACAACAGTGGAATGATGTGTTCAGGGAACAACAACAGTGGAATGATGCGTTCAGGGAACAACAACAGTGGAATGATGCGTTCAGGGAACAACAACAGTGGAATGATGCGTTCAGGGAACAACAACAGTGGAATGATGCGTTCAGGGAACAACAACAGTGGAATGATGCGTTCAGGGAACAACAACAGTGGAATGATGCGTTCAGGGAACAACAACAGTGGAATGATGTGTTCAGGGAACAACAACAGTGGAATGATGTGTTCAGGGAACAACAACAGTGGAATGATGCGTTCAGGGAACAACAACAGTGGAATGATGTGTTCAGGGAACAACAACAGTGGAATGATGTGTTCAGGGAACAACAACAGTGGAATGATGCGTTCAGGGAACAACAACAGTGGAATGATGTGTTCAGGGAACAACAACAGTGGAATGATGTGTTCAGGGAACAACAACAGTGGAATGATGCGTTCAGGGAACAACAACAGTGGAATGATGTGTTCAGGGAACAACAACAGTGGAATGATGTGTTCAGGGAACAACAACAGTGGAATGATGCGTTCAGGGAACAACAACAGTGGAATGATGTGTTCAGGGAACAACAACAGTGGAATGATGATTCATTTTTAGTGTTAATGTTATTAAAATTGTATTCAAATGTTATCAAAAATGTTATTAAAATGTTATTAAAATGTTATTAAAAATGTTATTAAAATGTTATTAAAATTGTTATTAAAATGTTATTAAAATGTTATTAAAATGTTATTAAAAATGTTATTAAAATGTTATTAAAAATGTTATTAAAATTGTTATTAAAATGTTATTAAAAATGTTATTAAAATGTTATTAAAAATGTTATTAAAATGTTATCAAAAATGTTATTAAAATGTTATTAAAATGTTATTAAAAATGTTATTACAATTTTATTAAAATTTTATTAAAAATGTTATTAAAATGTTATCAAAAATGTTATTAAAATGTTATTAAAAATGTTATTAAAATGTTATTAAAAATGTTATTAAAATGTTATTAAAATGTTATCAAAAATGTTATTAAAAATGATATTAAAATGTTATTAAAATGTTATTAAAATGTTATTAAAAATGTTATTAAAAATGTTATTAAAATGTTATCAAAAATGTTGTTAAAATGTTATTAAATGTTATTATTATATGTATAATTATATGTACTGTATACAATTATATATATAATAATTTTATATATAATAATAATATAATATATATAATTATTCTATATATAATAATTTTATATACAATTATATATATATAATTATTATATATATAATTATTATATATATATAATTGTATATAGAATAATTATATATAATAATAATTATATATATTATATTAATATTATATATATAATAATAATATTATATATACAATTATTATATATATAATTATATCGGTGACGTTTCAGCAGAGTAGACGTGATCAACAGTCACGTGATCGTCTGCGCGTCACGTGATTGGCTGAAAGAAAGAATAAGAATATAAAACTCTAAATACTGGGATTCAAACGCTTAAAAACAAACTCAACCTTTAACTATAGAATTATAATACATTCAAATAATAAATTAAGCTTCAAGATCAGCAGGTAATTGTATTTAAAAGTGTTTGATCTTTCGTTTAATGATCAAATCGTCCAAAATCGAAGCGAGTTCATCGATTAATCAAATGAATAATTAGATATTTTTCTTCATTTCGCAAATAAAAATGTTCATATTTATAAGTTCTCTAGAAAAATGTCACTTTAAAAAGATGATCTTGTTGATAAACATTTTCTAACTTTTCAAACTAAATATTCTCTGAAACAAAAACTTCTCGCAGTTTTCTTCAATATTCTTGTTTAGATCGATCGAATAATTGATCGTTTATTTGAGGTCAAACAAAGAAACCAGGGTCACGTGATCGTGATGATCCTGGTGCGATTATGAATGAATGTGCTCTTCTTTCAACACACACGCGCACGCACACACGCACAGCTCACGTCATTTTTATTCGTTTCCGTCCCTGAGGCGCAGCAGCGCCCCCTGGTGTTGAACCCTGAGCGTCAGTTTTGGTTCAGGTCGAGACAATAATTTATGACGTGTTAGTCCCTCAGTGACGTCACGATGTTGATCTGACATTTCAAATGATGGAACTTATTTTTTAATCCAATAGTTTTTATTTGAAGAAGGTTGAATTAATGATCATCATTTTTTTATTCCAAGAATTCAAAATCTAACGTCATACATTCTATATTTTTGACCTTCAAAGTATTTTAATTGAATATAAATGAGTCTCCAGACCAAAGCAACGGAGCTCAGAGCTGCTGATCAAACTCTCAGACGACATGTGACCCAGTAGCTCTGAGCTCCGTTGCTTTGGTCTGGAGACTCGATGACATTTATATTGAATCAAAAATACTATGAATTAAAAAACGTTGACTTCAGAAGATTTATTTTGAAGGAATGGAACGACTTTATTTTGAAACCTTCTGTTGATTTGAAAGCCTGACGACACTGATGAACCGACACGATCCGAAGTAAACATGATGGAAACACGAGCCCTTTACGAACGGACAGAATTGAACCAGCAACCTCCCGCACACCAGAGAATGAATGCATAGAAGAAGAATCACAGGCTCTTCTTCTGTCCTGTGTCGCTCCACGTCTCCGGCGGGCGTCAGAGCTCGTCCTTCTCCATCTGTTGGAACGCCTCCAGGTCGTCCTGCCAGTCCGTCAGCATCTGGTCCACCGACTGGTCGCTGCTCTGTGAAGAACCCGCTTCTTCTCGGGCCGGACCCGGGTCCTCCTCAGCAGGACTGACCTGCGGCTCTGGGGACGTCTCTGAGGCGGACTCCGAGGAGGTCTCCGAGGCGGTCTCCGAGGCGGACTCCGAGGCGGACTCCGAGGCGGACTCCGAAGCGGTTTTCGAGGCGGACTCCGAGGAGGTCTCCGAGGCGGTTTCCGAGGCGGTCTCCGAGGAGGTCTCCGAGGCGGTCTCCGAGGCGGACTCCGAGGCGGACTCCGAGGCGATCTCCGAGGCGGTCTCCGAGGCGGTCTCCGAGGCGGACTCCGAGGCGGACTCCGAGGCGGTCTCCGAGGCGGTCTCCGAGGCGGTCTCCGAGGCGGACTCCGAGGCGGACTCCGAGGCGATCTCCGAGGCGGTCTCCGAGGAGGTCTCCGAGGCGGTCTCCGAGGCGGACTCCGAGGCGGACTCTGAGGTGGTCTGGGTCTGGACGTCCGGCTCAAAAGAGTTGCTGGTCGTGGCTGCTGTGTGGCAGCTCTGACCCTCCACACCTGCACACACGTGACTCCACAGGTGAGTTTGCTAACATTCAAGTCACTACATTATTGTTCGTGTTATTTCTTAATTATTTTGTCAAGCTTTAATTGGTTTATTTAATAAATTAGTTAAACAAGATTATCAAAGTGACTGTTTTCACAGAGTTTGATTCTATGATGAAGGAGGGATGAAGGAGGGATGAAGGAGGGATGAAGGACTGATGAAGGAGGGATGAAGGAGGGATGAAGGACTGATGAAGGACTGATGAAGGAGGGATGAAGGACTGATGAAAGACTGATGAAGGACTGATGAAGGACTGATGAAGGACTGATGAAGGACTGATGAAGGAGGGATGAAGGACTGATGAAGGAGGGATGAAGGACTGATGAAGGAGGGATGAAGGACTGATGAAGGACTGATGAAGGAGGGATGAAGGACTGATGAAGGACTGATGAAAGACTGATGAAGGACTGATGAAGGACTGATGAAGGACTGATGAAGGACTGATGAAGGAGGGATGAAGGACTGATGAAGGAGGGATGAAGGACTGATGAAGGAGGGATGAAGGACTGATGAAGGACTGATGAAGGACTGATGAAAGACTGATGAAGGACTGATGAAGGACTGATGAAGGACTGATGAAGGACTGATGAAGGACTGATGAAGGACTGATGAAGGACTGATGAAGGACTGATGAAGGACTGATGAAGGACTGATGAAAGACTGATGAAAGACTGATGAAGGACTGATGAAGGAGGGATGAAGGACTGATGAAAGACTGATGAAAGACTGATGAAAGACTGATGAAGGACTGATGAAGGACTGATGAAGGACTGATGAAAGACTGATGAAAGACTGATGAAGGACTGATGAAGGACTGATGAAGGACTGATGAAGGACTGATGAAGGACTGATGAAGGACTGATGAAGGAGGGATGAAGGACTGATGAAGGACTGATGAAGGAGGGATGAAGGACTGATGAAGGAGGGATGAAGGACTGATGAAGGACTGATGAAGGACTGATGAAAGACTGATGAAGGACTGATGAAGGACTGATGAAGGACTGATGAAAGACTGATGAAGGACTGATGAAGGACTGATGAAGGACTGATGAAGGACTGATGAAGGACTGATGAAAGACTGATGAAAGACTGATGAAGGACTGATGAAGGACTGATGAAGGACTGATGAAAGACTGATGAAGGACTGATGAAGGACTGATGAAGGACTGATGAAAGACTGATGAAGGACTGATGAAGGACTGATGAAAGACTGATGAAAGACTGATGAAGGACTGATGAAGGACTGATGAAGGACTGATGAAGGACTGATGAAGGACTGATGAAGGAGGGATGAATGACTGATGAAGGACTGATGAAAGACTGATGAAGGACTAATGAAGGACTGATGAAGGACTGATGAAGGAGGGATGAATGACTGATGAAGGAGGGATGAAGGACTGATGAAGGAGGGATGAATGACTGATGAAGGAGGGATGAAGGACTGATGAACGAGTGATAACAGACTGATGAAGGACTGATGAAGGAGGGATGACAGACTGATGAAGGAGGGATGACAGACTGATGAAGGAGGGATGAAGGACTGATGGAGGAATGAAGGAGAGATGAACAAGGGATGAAGGACTGATGAAGGAGTGATGAAGGACTGATGAAGGAGGGATGACAGACTGATGAAGGACTGATGAAGGAGGGATGAAGGACTGATGGAGGAATGAAGGAGAGATGAAGGAGGGATGAAGGACTGATGAAGGAGGGATGAAAGACTGATGAAGGAGGGATGAAGGACTGATGAAGGAGGGATGACAGACTGATGGAGGAGGGATGAAGGACTGATGAAGGAGGGATGAAGGACTGATGAAGGAGAGATGACAGATTGAAGAAGGAGGGATGAAGGACTGATGAAGGAGAGATGACAGATTGATGAAGGAGGGATGAAGGACTGATGAAGGAGAGATGACAGATTGATGAAGGAGGGATGAAGGACTGATGAAGGAGAGATGACAGATTGATGAAGGAGGGATGAAGGACTTATGAAGGAGGGATGACAGACTGATGGAGGAGGGATGAAGGACTGATGAAGGAGGGATGATGGACTAATGAAGGAGGGATGAAGGACTGATGGAGGAGGGATGAAGGACTGATGAAGGAGGGATGAAGGACTGATGAAGGAGAGATGACAGACTGATGGAGGAGGGATGAAGGACTGATGAAGGAGGGATGAAGGACTGATGAAGGAGGGATGAAGGAGGGATGAAGGAGGAATGAAGGAGGGATGAAGGAGGGATGAAAGACTGATGAAGGAGGGATGAAAGACTGATGAAGGAGGGATGAAAGACTGATGGAGGGATGACAGACTGATGAAGGATGGATGAAAGACTGATGAAGGAGGGATGAAAGACTGATGAAGGAGGGATGAAGTACTGATGTGGTACTGATGAAGGAGGGATGAAGGACCGATGAAGGAGGGATGAAGGACCGATGAAGGAGGGATGAAAGAGAGGAGTCACTTACTTCCTTCTATCAAACTGCCAGGAAGATTTTTGCCTTTAAATATTTCTGCTGCTCAGATAAGGGAAGAGAAGAAGAAAAGATGAAGGTTCAGTTAAAGTGAGGAATAAACGAGAAAAGAAGGAGAAACATCGATGGAGGAATAAAAGCAACATTAACTTCTTCATCTTCGTCAACTGTTACTGTTCCATTACATGTTTCTTAACATGAAAGTACTCCGTTCCTCAGAGTAATACTACTGAACCTCACGGAGTAATAGTACTGAGCCTCTCGGAGTAATAGTACTGAGCTTCACGGAGTAATAGTACTGAGAGCTTCACGGAGTAATAGTACTGAGAGCTTCACGCAGTAATAGTACTGAGCCTCACAGAGGAATGCTACTGAACCTCTTGGAGTAATACTGCTGAGCCTCTCGGAGTAATACTACTGGGCCTCTCGGAGTAATACTGCTGAGCCACTCGTAGTAGTAATAGTAGTAATAGTACTGAGAGCTTCACTACTGGGCCTCTCGGAGTAATACTGCTGAGCCACTCGTAGTAGTAATAGTAGTAATAGTACTGAGAGCTTCACGCAGTAATAGTACTGAGCTTCACGGAGTAATAGTACTGAGTTTCACGGAGTAATACTACTGAGCTTCACAGAGTAATAGTACTGAGCTTCACAGAGTAATAGTACTGAGCTTCACGGAGTAATAGTACTGAGCTTCACGGAGTAATAGTACTGAGCTTCACGGAGTATTACTACCGAGCTTCACGGAGTAATAGTACTGAGCTTCACGGAGTAATAGTACTGAGCTTCACGGAGTAATACTACTGAGCTTCATGGAGTAATACTACTGAGCTTCCCGGAGTAATAGTACTGAGCTTCCCGGAGTAATAGTACTGAGCTTCACGGAGTAATAGTACTGAGCTTCACGGAGTAATAGTACTGAGCTTCACGGAGTAATACTAATGAGCTTCACGGAGTAGTAATAGTAGTAATAGTACTGAGAGCTTCACGCAGTAATAGTACTGAGCTTCCCGGAGTAATAGTACTGAGCTTCCCGGAGTAATAGTACTGAGCTTCACGGAGTAATAGTACTGAGCTTCACGGAGTAATAGTACTGAGCTTCCCGGAGTAATAGTACTGAGCTTCACGGAGTAATAGTACTGAGCTTCACGGAGTAATAGTACTGAGCTTCACGGAGTAATAGTACTGAGCTTCACGGAGTAATAGTACTGAGCTTCACGGAGTAATAGTACTGAGCTTCACGGAGTAATACTACTGAGCTTCATGGAGTAATACTACTGAGCTTCCCGGAGTAATAGTACTGAGCTTCCCGGAGTAATAGTACTGAGCTTCCCGGAGTAATAGTACTGAGCTTCACGGAGTAATAGTACTGAGCTTCACGGAGTAATAGTACTGAGCTTCACGGAGTAATACTAATGAGCTTCACGGAGTAATAGTACTGAGCTTCCCGGAGTAATAGTACTGAGCTTCACGGAGTAATAGTACTGAGCTTCATGGAGTAATAGTACTGAGCTTCACGGGGTAATAGTACTGAGCTTCCCGGGGTAATAGTACTGAGCTTCCCGGAGTAATAGTACTGAGCTTCACGATATAATAGTACTGAGCTTCCCGGAGTAATAGTACTGAGCTTCCCGGAGTAATAGTACTGAGCTTCCCGATATAATAGTACTGAGCTTCACGGAGTAATAGTACTGAGCTTCATGGAGTAATAGTACTGAGCTTCACGGGGTAATAGTACTGAACTTCCCGGATTAATAGTACTGAGCTTCCCGGAGTAATAGTACTGAGCTTCCCGATATAATAGTACTGAGCTTCCCGGAGTAATAGTACTGAGCTTCCCGGAGTAATAGTACTGAGCTTCCCGGAGTAATAGTACTGAGCTTCACGGAGTAATAGTACTGAGCTTCACGGAGTAATAGTACTGAGCTTCACGGAGTAATACTAATGAGCTTCACGGAGTAATAGTACTGAGCTTCCCGGAGTAATAGTACTGAGCTTCACGGAGTAATAGTACTGAGCTTCATGGAGTAATAGTACTGAGCTTCACGGGGTAATAGTACTGAGCTTCCCGGGGTAATAGTACTGAGCTTCCCGGAGTAATAGTACTGAGCTTCACGATATAATAGTACTGAGCTTCCCGGAGTAATAGTACTGAGCTTCCCGGAGTAATAGTACTGAGCTTCCCGATATAATAGTACTGAGCTTCACGGAGTAATAGTACTGAGCTTCATGGAGTAATAGTACTGAGCTTCACGGGGTAATAGTACTGAGCTTCCCGGATTAATAGTACTGAGCTTCCCGGAGTAATAGTACTGAGCTTCCCGATATAATAGTACTGAGCTTCCCGGAGTAATAGTACTGAGCTTCCCGGAGTAATAGTACTGAGCTTCCCGGAGTAATAGTACTGAGCTTCACGGAGTAATAGTACTGAGCTTCACTCAGAAACTGTTTCCTCCAACTGAGAAAAATCTCTAAACTTAGGAAAATGTTGTCGGAACATGATCTGGATCTTATAATCCATGCGTTTGTTTCTTCTCGTATGGACTATTGTAACAGTTTGTTTTCATGTCTTAACAAGAAGGATCGTCTCGTCTGCAGTTGATTCAGAACTCTGAGCCGCTCTAGTAGAAGAACTCACATTTCTCCTTCAAACTCTTCACTGGCTTCACGTTTCTTTCAGGATCAACTTTAAAATTCTGGTTCTTACTTTCAGATCTATTCATGGTCAGACCTTCATGATCTGATCCAGCCTTACACCCCAGCTCGGGCTCTGAGGTCTGTGGATCAGAATCTACTGATGGTTCCACGCACACGGTTCAGGACCAGAGGAGAGAAATCTTTTCAGGCTGTTGCTCCTAAGCTTTGGAACGATCTTCTCTCTCTTTGTGTTTGATGATCTACTGACTCCTTCAAGAAACATCTGTGTTTGATGATCTACTGACTCCTTTAAGAAACATCTGTGTTTGATGATCTACTGACTCCTTTAAGAAACATCTGTGTTTGATGATCTACTGACTCCTTCAAGAAACATCTGTGTTTGATGATCTACTGACTCCTTCAAGAAACATCTGTGTTTGATGATCTACTGACTCCTTCAAGAAACATCTGTGTTTGATGATCTACTGACTCCTTCAAGAAACATCTGTGTTTGATGATCTACTGACTCCTTCAAGAAACATGTGTGTTTGATGATCTACTGACTCCTTCAAGAAACATGTGTGTTTGATGATCTACTGACTCCTTCAAGAAACATGTGTGTTTGATGATCTACTGACTCCTTCAAGAAACATCTGTGTTTGATGATCTACTGACTCCTTCAAGAAACATGTGTGTTTGATGATCTACTGACTCCTTTAAGAAACATCTGTGTTTGATGATCTACTGACTCCTTTAAGAAACATCTGTGTTTGATGATCTACTGACTCCTTCAAGAAACATCTCAAGACGTTTCTATTTGTTCAGGCTTTTCCTTGAATTTCTTGAACTCCTGTGTTGTTCTCGGTATTATCTTGATCTTTGAAGTATGTACTTTTTTGAGTATTGTTTTGATTGTTAAAGCGCTTTGTGACCCTGGTCTCGAAAAGCGCTATATAAATAAATATTACTTACTTACTTACTTACTTACTTCACGGAGTAATAGTACTGAGCTTCACGGAGTAATAGTACTGAGCTTCACGGAGTAATAGTACTGAGCTTCATGGAGTAATACTACTGAGCTTCACGGAGTAATAGTACTGAGCTTCACGGAGTAATAGTACAGAGCTTCACGGAGTAATAGTACTGAGCTTCACGGAGTAATAGTACTGAGCTTCATGGAGTAATAGTACTGAGCTTCATGGAGTAATACTACTGAGCTTCACGGAGTAATAGTACTGAGCTTCACGGAGTAATAGTACAGAGCTTCACGGAGTAATAGTACTGAGCTTCACGGAGTAATAGTACTGAGCTTCATGGAGTAATAGTACTGAGCTTCATGGAGTAATACTACTGAGCTTCACGGGGTAATAGTACTGAGCTTCCCGGAGTAATAGTACTGAGCTTCCCGGAGTAATAGTACTGAGCTTTACGGAGTAATACTACTGAGCTTTACGGAGTAATACTACTGAGCTTCAAGGAGTAACAGAACCTTCTCACCTCTATCTCGAGCTCTGTCACTCAGCAGGACCTCCACCTCCGTGTACTCCTTGAGGGCCTCCAGCAGGATGTTGCCCTCCTTGTGGAACAGGAAGAGGAGGGGGATGGTGACATCATCAGTGCTGCGACCGTCGCCTGCCATTTGAAACAAGGGAGCCGTGTCGCTGCTGCTGCCCTCGTTGTCGTCTGCAACCACATTTATTTATTTATTAACGCTTGATTTTATATATATATTGTATTATATCTATGTACATGTGTATATATACGTGTGGATATTTATATATTACCATTCAAATCATTAAAAACTGACATAAGTTCAATATTGTTTCATTCATATTATTGGTATAATAGAGTCTCCAGGTCTGTGAGTCACATGATGGTCTGTGAGTCACATGATGGTCTGTGAGTCACATGATGGTCTGTGAGTCACATGATGGTCTGTGAGTCACATGATGGTCTGTGAGTCACATGATGGTCTGTGAGTCACATGATGGTCTGTGAGTCACATGATGGTCTGTGAGTCACATGATGGTCTGTGAGTCACATGATCGTCTGTGAGTCACATGATGGTCTGTGAGTCACATGATGGTCTGTGAGTCACATGATGGTCTGTGAGTCACATGATGGTCTGTGAGTCACGTGATCGTCTGTGAGTCACATGATGGTCTGTGAGTCACATGATGGTCTGTGAGTCACATGATGGTCTGTGAGTCACATGATGGTCTGTGAGTCACATGATGGTCTGTGAGTCACATGATGGTCTGTGAGTCACATGATCGTCTGTGAGTCACATGATGGTCTGTGAGTCACATGATCGTCTGTGAGTCACATGATCATCTGTGAGTCACATGATGGTCTGTGAGTCACATGATGGTCTGTGAGTCACATGATGGTCTGTGAGTCACATGATGGTCTGTGAGTCACATGATGGTCTGTGAGTCACATGATCGTCTGTGAGTCACATGATGGTCTGTGAGTCGCATGATCGTCTGTGAGTCACATGATCATCTGTGAGTCGCATGATCGTCTGTGAGTCACATGATGGTCTGTGAGTCACATGATGGTCTGTGAGTCGCATGATCGTCTGTGAGTCACATGATCGTCTGTGAGTCACATGATGGTCTGTGAGTCGCATGATCGTCTGTGAGTCACATGATCATCTGTGAGTCACATGATGGTCTGTGAGTCACATGATCGTCTGTGAGTCACATGATCATCTGTGAGTCACATGATCGTCTGTGAGTCACATGATCGTCTGTGAGTCACATGATCATCTGTGAGTCACATGATGGTCTGTGAGTCACATGATCGTCTGTGAGTCACATGATCGTCTGTGAGTCACATGATCGTCTGTGAGTCACATGATCGTCTGTGAGTCACATGATCATCTGTGAGTCACATGATGGTCTGTGAGTCACATGATCATCTGTGAGTCACATGATGGTCTGTGAGTCACATGATCATCTGTGAGTCACATGATGGTCTGTGAGTCGCATGATCGTCTGTGAGTCACATGATCATCTGTGAGTCACATGATGGTCTGTGAGTCGCATGATCGTCTGTGAGTCACATGATCATCTGTGAGTCACATGATGGTCTGTGAGTCACATGATCGTCTGTGAGTCACATGATCATCTGTGAGTCACATGATCGTCTGTGAGTCACATGATGGTCTGTGAGTCACATGATCATCTGTGAGTCACATGATCGTCTGTGAGTCACATGATGGTCTGTGAGTCACATGATGGTCTGTGAGTCACATGATGGTCTGTGAGTCACATGATGGTCTGTGAGTCACATGATGGTCTGTGAGTCACATGATGGTCTGTGAGTCACATGATGGTCTGTGAGTCACATGATGGTCTGTGAGTCACATGATGGTCTGTGAGTCACATGATGGTCTGTGAGTCACATGATCATCTGTGAGTCACATGATCGTCTGTGAGTCACATGATCGTCTGTGAGTCACATGATCATCTGTGAGTCACATGATCATCTGTGAGTCACATGATCGTCTGTGAGTCACATGATCGTCTGTGAGTCACATGATGGTCTGTGAGTCACATGATGGTCTGTGAGTCACATGATCATCTGTGAGTCACATGATCATCTGTGAGTCACATGATCATCTGTGAGTCACATGATCGTCTGTGAGTCACATGATCATCTGTGAGTCACATGATCGTCTGTGAGTCACATGATGGTCTGTGAGTCACATGATGGTCTGTGAGTCACATGATGGTCTGTGAGTCACATGATCGTCTGTGAGTCACATGATCGTCTGTGAGTCACAGACCATGTGACACATCAACAGTTACACTCCTGTATCACACACATCAACAGTTACACTCCTGTATCACACACATCAACAGTTACACTCCTGTACCACACACATCAACAGTTACACTCCTGTACCACACACATCAACAGTTACACTCCTGTATCACACACATCAACAGTTACACTCCTGTATCACACACATCAACAGTTACACTCCTGTATCACACACATCAACAGTTACACTCCTGTATCACACACATCAACAGTTACACTCCTGTATCACACACATCAACAGTTACACTCCTGTATCACACACATCAACAGTTACACTCCTGTATCACACACATCAACAGTTACACTCCTGTATCACACACATCAACAGTTACACTCCTGTATCACACACATCAACAGTTACACTCCTGTATCACACACATCAACAGTTACACTCCTGTACCACACACATCAACAGTTACACTCCTGTATCACACACATCAACAGTTACACTCCTGTATCACACACATCAACAGTTACACTCCTGTATCACACACATCAACAGTTACACTCCTGTATCACACACATCAACAGTTACACTCCTGTATCACACACATCAACAGTTACACTCCTGTATCACACACATCAACAGTTACACTCCTGTACCACACACATCAACAGTTACACTCCTGTATCACACACATCAACAGTTACACTCCTGTATCACACACATCAACAGTTACACTCCTGTACCACACACATCAACAGTTACACTCCTGTATCACACACATCAACAGTTACACTCCTGTATCACACACATCAACAGTTACACTCCTGTACCACACACATCAACAGTTACACTCCTGTAACACACACATCAACAGTTACACTCCTGTATCACACACATCAACAGTTACACTCCTGTACCACACACATCAACAGTTACACTCCTGTATCACACACATCAACAGTTACACTCCTGTACCACACACATCAACAGTTACACTCCTGTATCACACACATCAACAGTTACACTCCTGTATCACACACATCAACAGTTACACTCCTGTATCACACACATCAACAGTTACACTCCTGTATCACACACATCAACAGTTACACTCCTGTATCACACACATCAACAGTTACACTCCTGTACCACACACATCAACAGTTACACTCCTGTACCACACACATCAACAGTTACACTCCTGTATCACACACATCAACAGTTACACTCCTGTACCACACACATCAACAGTTACACTCCTGTACCACACACATCAACAGTTACACTCCTGTATCACACACATCAACAGTTACACTCCTGTATCACACACATCAACAGTTACACTCCTGTATCACACACATCAACAGTTACACTCCTGTACCACACACATCAACAGTTACACTCCTGTACCACACACATCAACAGTTACACTCCTGTATCACACACATCAACAGTTACACTCCTGTACCACACACATCAACAGTTACACTCCTGTACCACACACATCAACAGTTACACTCCTGTATCACACACATCAACAGTTACACTCCTGTACCACACACATCAACAGTTACACTCCTGTATCACACACATCAACAGTTACACTCCTGTACCACACACATCAACAGTTACACTCCTGTATCACACACATCAACAGTTACACTCCTGTATCACACACATCAACAGTTACACTCCTGTATCACACACATCAACAGTTACACTCCTGTACCACACACATCAACAGTTACACTCCTGTATCACACACATCAACAGTTACACTCCTGTATCACACACATCAACAGTTACACTCCTGTATCACACACATCAACAGTTACACTCCTGTATCACACACATCAACAGTTACACTCCTGTACCACACACATCAACATTTACACTCCTGTATCACACACATCAACAGTTACACTCCTGTACCACACACATCAACAGTTACACTCCTGTACCATACACATCAACAGTTACACTCCTGTATCACACACATCAACAGTTACACTCCTGTACCACACACATCAACAGTTACACTCCTGTACCACACACATCAACAGTTACACTCCTGTATCACACACATCAACAGTTACACTCCTGTATCACACACATCAACAGTTACACTCCTGTATCACACACATCAACAGTTACACTCCTGTATCACACACATCAACAGTTACACTCCTGTATCACACACATCAACAGTTACACTCCTGTATCACACACATCAACAGTTACACTCCTGTATCACACACATCAACAGTTACACTCCTGTATCACACACATCAACAGTTACACTCCTGTACCACACACATCAACAGTTACACTCCTGTACCACACACATCAACAGTTACACTCCTGTATCACACACATCAACAGTTGCACTCCTGTACCACACACATCAACAGTTACACTCCTGTACCACACACATCAACAGTTACACTCCTGTACCACACACATCAACAGTTACACTCCTGTATCACACACATCAACAGTTACACTCCTGTACCACACACATCAACAGTTACACTCCTGTACCACACACATCAACAGTTACACTCCTGTACCACACACATCAACAGTTACACTCCTGTACCACACACATCAACAGTTACACTCCTGTACCACACACATCAACAGTTACACTCCTGTATCACACACATCAACAGTTACACTCCTGTACCACACACATCAACAGTTACACTCCTGTACCACACACATCAACAGTTACACTCCTGTATCACACACATCAACAGTTACACTCCTGTATCACACACATCAACAGTTACACTCCTGTACCACACACATCAACAGTTACACTCCTGTATCACACACATCAACAGTTACACTCCTGTACCACACACATCAACAGTTACACTCCTGTATCACACACATCAACAGTTACACTCCTGTATCACACACATCAACAGTTACACTCCTGTATCACACACATCAACAGTTACACTCCTGTACCACACACATCAACAGTTACACTCCTGTACCATACACATCAACAGTTACACTCCTGTACCACACACATCAACAGTTACACTCCTGTACCACACACATCAACAGTTACACTCCTGTATCACACACATCAACAGTTACACTCCTGTACCACACACATCAACAGTTACACTCCTGTATCACACACATCAACAGTTACACTCCTGTACCATACACATCAACAGTTACACTCCTGTACCACACACATCAACAGTTACACTCCTGTACCACACACATCAACAGTTACACTCCTGTACCACACACATCAACAGTTACACTCCTGTATCACACACATCAACAGTTACACTCCTGTACCACACACATCAACAGTTACACTCCTGTACCACACACATCAACAGTTACACTCCTGTATCACACACATCAACAGTTACACTCCTGTATCACACACATCAACAGTTACACTCCTGTACCACACACATCAACAGTTACACTCCTGTACCACACACATCAACAGTTACACTCCTGTATCACACACATCAACAGTTACACTCCTGTATCACACACATCAACAGTTACACTCCTGTATCACACACATCAACAGTTACACTCCTGTACCACACACATCAACAGTTACACTCCTGTATCACACACATCAACAGTTACACTCCTGTACCACACACATCAACAGTTACACTCCTGTACCACACACATCAACAGTTACACTCCTGTATCACACACATCAACAGTTACACTCCTGTATCACACACATCAACAGTTACACTCCTGTATCACACACATCAACAGTTACACTCCTGTACCACACACATCAACAGTTACACTCCTGTACCACACACATCAACAGTTACACTCCTGTATCACACACATCAACAGTTACACTCCTGTATCACACACATCAACAGTTACACTCCTGTACCACACACATCAACAGTTACACTCCTGTACCACACACATCAACAGTTACACTCCTGTATCACATACATCAACAGTTACACTCCTGTACCACACACATCAACAGTTACACTCCTGTACCACACACATCAACAGTTACACTCCTGTATCACACACATCAACAGTTACACTCCTGTATCACACACATCAACAGTTACACTCCTGTACCACACACATCAACAGTTACACTCCTGTACCACACACATCAACAGTTACACTCCTGTACCACACACATCAACAGTTACACTCCTGTATCACACACATCAACAGTTACACTCCTGTATCACACACATCAACAGTTACACTCCTGTACCACACACATCAACAGTTACACTCCTGTATCACACACATCAACAGTTACACTCCTGTACCACACACATCAACAGTTACACTCCTGTACCACACACATCAACAGTTACACTCCTGTACCACACACATCAACAGTTACACTCCTGTATCACACACATCAACAGTTACACTCCTGTACCACACACATCAACAGTTACACTCCTGTATCACACACATCAACAGTTACACTCCTGTATCACACACATCAACAGTTACACTCCTGTACCACACACATCAACAGTTACACTCCTGTACCACACACATCAACAGTTACACTCCTGTATCACACACATCAACAGTTACACTCCTGTATCACACACATCAACAGTTACACTCCTGTACCACACACATCAACAGTTACACTCCTGTACCACACACATCAACAGTTACACTCCTGTACCACACACATCAACAGTTACACTCCTGTATCACACACATCAACAGTTACACTCCTGTATCACACACATCAACAGTTACACTCCTGTACCACACACATCAACAGTTACACTCCTGTATCACACACATCAACAGTTACACTCCTGTATCACACACATCAACAGTTACACTCCTGTATCACACACATCAACAGTTACACTCCTGTATCACACACATCAACAGTTACACTCCTGTACCACACACATCAACAGTTACACTCCTGTATCACACACATCAACAGTTACACTCCTGTACCACACACATCAACAGTTACACTCCTGTATCACACACATCAACAGTTACACTCCTGTACCACACACATCAACAGTTACACTCCTGTATCACACACATCAACAGTTACACTCCTGTATCACACACATCAACAGTTACACTCCTGTACCACACACATCAACAGTTACACTCCTGTACCACACACATCAACAGTTACACTCCTGTACCACACACATCAACAGTTACACTCCTGTATCACACACATCAACAGTTACACTCCTGTATCACACACATCAACAGTTACACTCCTGTACCACACACATCAACAGTTACACTCCTGTATCACACACATCAACAGTTACACTCCTGTATCACACACATCAACAGTTACACTCCTGTATCACACACATCAACAGTTACACTCCTGTACCACACACATCAACAGTTACACTCCTGTACCACACACATCAACAGTTACACTCCTGTATCACACACATCAACAGTTACACTCCTGTACCACACACATCAACAGTTACACTCCTGTATCACACACATCAACAGTTGCACTCCTGTACCACACACATCCATCAACAGTTACACTCTTATCCCACATCAACAGTTAAACTCCTGTACCCACACACATCAACAGTTACACTCCTGTACACACACATCAACAGTTACACTCCTGTATCCACACACATCAACAGTTACACTCCTGTATCACACACATCAACAGTTACACTCCTGTATCACACACATCAACAGTTACACTCCTGTACTCACACACATCAACAGTTACACTCCTGTACCACACACACAACATTTACACTCCTGTATCACACACATCAACAGTTACACTCCTGTATCACACACATCAACAGTTACACTCCTGTATCACACACATCACAGTTACACTCCTGTATCCACACACATCAACAGTTACACTCCTGTATCACACACATCAACAGTTACACTCCTGTACCACACACATCAACAGTTACACTCCTGTATCACACACATCAACAGTTACACTCCTGTATCACACACATCAACAGTTACACTCCTGTATCACACACATCAACAGTTACACTCCTGTATCACACACATCAACAGTTACACTCCTGTACCACACACATCAACAGTTACACTCCTGTATCACACACATCAACAGTTACACTCCTGTATCACACACATCAACAGTTACACTCCTGTATCACACACATCAACAGTTACACTCCTGTACCACACACATCAACAGTTACACTCCTGTACCACACACATCAACAGTTACACTCCTGTATCACACACATCAACAGTTACACTCCTGTATCACACACATCAACAGTTACACTCCTGTATCACACACATCAACAGTTACACTCCTGTATCACACACATCAACAGTTACACTCCTGTACCACACACATCAACAGTTACACTCCTGTATCACACACATCAACAGTTACACTCCTGTATCACACACATCAACAGTTACACTCCTGTATCACACACATCAACAGTTACACTCCTGTATCACACACATCAACAGTTACACTCCTGTATCACACACATCAACAGTTACACTCCTGTATCACACACATCAACAGTTACACTCCTGTATCACACACATCAACAGTTACACTCCTGTATCACACACATCAACAGTTACACTCCTGTATCACACACATCAACAGTTACACTCCTGTATCACACACATCAACAGTTACACTCCTGTATCACACACATCAACAGTTACACTCCTGTATCACACACATCAACAGTTACACTCCTGTATCACACACATCAACAGTTACACTCCTGTATCACACACATCAACAGTTACACTCCTGTATCACACACATCAACAGTTACACTCCTGTATCACACACATCAACAGTTACACTCCTGTATCACACACATCAACAGTTACACTCCTGTATCACACACATCAACAGTTACACTCCTGTATCACACACATCAACAGTTACACTCCTGTATCACACACATCAACAGTTACACTCCTGTATCACACACATCAACAGTTACACTCCTGTATCACACACATCAACAGTTACACTCCTGTATCACACACATCAACAGTTACACTCCTGTATCACACACATCAACAGTTACACTCCTGTACCACACACATCAACAGTTACACTCCTGTATCACACACATCAACAGTTACACTCCTGTATCACACACATCAACAGTTACACTCCTGTACCACACACATCAACAGTTACACTCCTGTATCACACACATCAACAGTTACACTCCTGTACCACACACATCAACAGTTACACTCCTGTACCACACACATCAACAGTTACACTCCTGTATCACACACATCAACAGTTACACTCCTGTATCACACACATCAACAGTTACACTCCTGTATCACACACATCAACAGTTACACTCCTGTATCACACACATCAACAGTTACACTCCTGTATCACACACATCAACAGTTACACTCCTGTATCACACACATCAACAGTTACACTCACCGATCACGATGCCTCCTATGGCTCCAGCCCTCTGCACCTGGCGAGCCTTCTCTGCGAACATACACTGTCCTCTGTGCATCAGAGCGATACGACCCTGAACGTACTCAGTGTTGGTGATGATGCTGCAGCCGCTGTAGGGTTCAGCCATCGTCACGGAGCCTCTGACCTGAACACACGTCCATACACGTTCATACAAGTACATACAAGTACATGTCCATACACGTTCATACACGTTCATACAAGTACATGTCCATACACGTTCATACAAGTACATACAAGTACATGTCCATACACGTTCATACACGTTCATACAAGTACATGTCCATACACGTTCATACACGTTCATACAAGTACATGTCCATACACGTTCATACAAGTACATACAAGTACACGTTCATACAAGTACATGTTCATACAAGTACACGTTCATACAAGTACATACAAGTACATGTTCATACACGTTCATAAACGTACATGTTCATACACATTCATACAAGTACAAGTTCATACAGGTACACATTCATACACGTTCATACAAGTACATGATCATAAACGTTCATACAAGTACATGTTCATACACGTTCATACAAGGACACATTTATACACGTTCATACAAGTACATGTTCATACACGTTCATACAAGTTCATACAAGTACACGTTCATACAAGGAAACGTTCATACAAGTACATGTTCATACACGTTCATACAAGGACACATTTATACACGTTAATACAAGTACATGTTCATACACGTTCATAGAAGGACACGTTTATAGACGTTCATACAAGTACATGTTCATAAATGTTCATATAGTTCATACAAGTTCATACAAGTACACGTTCATACAAGGACACATTCAAAGACGTTCATACAAGTACATGTTCATACACGTTCATACAAGGACACATTCATAGACGTTCATACAAGTACATGTTCATACACGTTCATACAAGGACACATTTATACACGTTAATACAAGTACATGTTCATACACGTTCATACAAGGACACGTTTATAGACGTTCATACAAGTACATGTTCATAAATGTTCATACACGTTCATACAAGTTCATACACGTACACGTTCATACAAGAACATACAAGTATATATATATACAAAAAAATATAAAGTTATATAAAGTTGATTTTATTGATTATTACTTCAATCACTTCTATGAGATAAAGTACAAATATAGGAATAAACATATTTTTGTTCCAATAAAGATCAACTCCATAGAAAGAGCATCAAGTGTCACTCACCCCAGTAGAACTCTTGGACAGGTCGGTGCCGAACTGGGCCGGGCCTGCGGTCAGAACCACTCGTCCGAAGAAAGGGTGCGAGACGATCTGCACGGCTCGTGGAGGAAGCTGCTCCTTCTGCTGCTGGCTGGACAACTCCATCATGTCCTGCATGAAGCGAACGCCGTCCTCTGCAGCGACTGCACTCACCGCCTGAAGGCCACAGGAGCAAACGTGACCCCTGACCCCTGACCCACGACACCGTCGTCACAACTCCTCATGTACCTGAGTGGCGTGCTGGACCAGCTGGACTCTGCCGTCCTTCAGGTGGATCAGACTGACGCCCATCCTCCTCAGCAGCTCCAGGTGCTCAGGGTTGTTGGCCATGAAGTCCTGGGCCCTCAGAGGTGGAGCTCCTAGACCAGGCTCTCTGGGGAGGAGCGATGACGAGTGTGAGACTTGAGGATCAGGTCCAGACGGACACGGGTACCTGAAGGCAGCAGGACGAGGGCAGCTCTTGTCCACAGCACTCCTGATAGGTTCTCTCAGGTGACGAGGGAAGGCCGGGTCAGGAAAGAGCAGCCGAGTGTTCGGACAAGTCCAGTCGAAGTTTGAGTCGTCGAGGTCTTCTGTGGTCTGTTTCAAATCAATGTTCTTCACTTCCTTTGTGAATGTAGGCTTGCAGTTCATCTCTACATACAAGTGTAATCAAACTAGTTCAACTACAATCAAACTAGTTCAACTACAATCAAACTAGTTCAACTACAATCCAACTAGTTAAACTACAATCAAACTAGTTAAACTGTAATCAAACAATTTAAACTGTAATCAAACTATTTAAACTACAATCAAACAATTTAAACTGTAATCAAACAATTTAAACTATAATCAAACTATTTAAACTACAATCAAACAATTTAAACTATAATCAAACTATTTAAACTATAATCAAACAATTTAAACTGTAATCAAACTATTTAAACTACAATCAAACTATTTAAACTATAATCAAACAATTTAAACTATAATCAAACTATTTAAACTACAATCAAACAATTTAAACTATAATCAAACTATTTAAACTACAATCAAACAATTTAAACTATAATCAAACTATTTAAACTACAATCAAACAATTTAAACTATAATCAAACAATTTAAACTATAATCAAACTATTTAAACTACAATCAAACAATTTAAACTATAATCAAACTATTTAAACTACAATCAAACAATTTAAACTATAATCAAACAATTTAAACTGTAATCAAACTATTTAAACTAAAATCAAACTAGTTAAACTACAATCAAACTATTTAAACTACAATCAAACAATTTAAACTGTAATCAAACAATTTAAACTGTAATCAAACAATTTAAACTACAATCAAACTATTTAAACTACAATCAAACTATTTAAACTATAATCAAACAATTTAAACTAAAATCAAACTAGTTAAACTATAATCAAACAATTTAAACTACAATCAAACTATTTAAACTACAATCAAACTATTTAAACTATAATCAAACAATTTAAACTACAATCAAACTATTTAAACTATAATCAAACTATTTAAACTACAATCAAACTATTTAAACTACAATCAAACTATTTAAACTACAATCAAACTATTTAAACTACAATCAAACTATTTAAACTACAATCAAACAATTTAAACTGTAATCAAACAATTTAAACTGTAATCAAACTATTTAAACTATAATCAAACTATTTAAAATACAATCAAACTATTTAAACTACAATCAAACTATTTAAACTACAATCAAACTATTTAAACTACAATCAAACAATTTAAACTACAATCAAACAATTTAAACTGTAATCAAACAATTTAAACTATAATCAAACTATTTAAACTGTAATCAAACAATTTAAACTACAATCAAACTATTTAAACTACAATCAAACTATTTAAACTACAATCAAACAATTTAAACTGTAATCAAACTATTTAAACTACAATCAAACTATTTAAACTATAATCAAACAATTTAAACTGTAATCAAACAATTTAAACTACAATCAAACAATTTAAACTACAATCAAACAATTTAAACTGTAATCAAACTATTTAAACTACAATCAAACAATTTAAACTACAATCAAACTATTTAAACTACAATCAAACTATTTAAACTACAATCAAACAATTTAAACTGTAATCAAACTATTTAAACTACAATCAAACAATTTAAACTAAAATCAAACTATTTAAACTATAATTAAACAATTTAAACTATAATCAAACAATTTAAACTACAATCAAACGATTTAAACTACGATCAAACGATTTAAACTACAATCAAACTATTTAAACTACAATCAACCAATTTAAACTACAATCAAACTATTTAAACTACAATCAACCAATTTAAACTACAATCAAACTACTTAAACTACAATCAAACAAGTTGAACTACAATCAAACTATTTAAACTACAATCAAACTATTTAAACTACAATCAAACTATTTAAACTACAATCAAACTATTTAAACTACAATCAAACTATGTAAACTACAATCAAACAAGTTAAACTACAATCAAACTATTTAAACTACAATCAAACAAGTTAAACTACAATCAAACAAGTTAAACTACAATCAAACAATCTAAACTACAATCAAACAATTTAAACTACAATCAAACAAGTTAAACTACAATCAAACAAGTTAAACTACAATCAAACAATCTAAACTACAATCAAACTATTTAAACTACAATCAAACAAGTTAAACTACAATCAAACAATTTAAACTACAATCAAACAAGTTAAACTACAATCAAACAAGTTAAACTACAATCAAACAATCTAAACTACAATCAAACAATTTAAACTACAATCAAACAAGTTAAACTACAATCAAACAATCTAAACTACAATCAAACAATTTAAACTACAATCAAACAAGTTAAACTACTATCAAACAAGTTAAACTACAATCAAACAAGTTAAACTACAATCAAACAATCTAAACTACAATCAAACAAGTTAAACTACAATCAAACAATTTAAACTACAATCAAACAATTTAAACTACAATCAAACAAGTTAAACTACAATCAAACAAGTTAAACTACAATCAAACAAGTTAAACTACAATCAAACAATCTAAACTACAATCAAACAATCTAAACTACAATCAAACAATTTAAACTACTATCAAACAAGTTAAACTACAATCAAACAAGTTAAACTACAATCAAACAATCTAAACTACAATCAAACAATCTAAACTACAATCAAACAATTTAAACTACAATCAAACAAGTTAAACTACAATCAAACAAGTTAAACTACAATCAAACAATCTAAACTACAATCAAACAATTTAAACTACTATCAAACAAGTTAAACTACAATCAAACAAGTTAAACTACAATCAAACAATCTAAACTACAATCAAACAATCTAAACTACATCAAGTTACCGTGACGTTGGACGGGGAGGACGAGTGAGGAGCCGTGGACAGGGACAGAGGCAGCAGGTGAGCTTCAGTGGTGAAGATATAATCCTCCACATCAAAAGGAAGATCTTCCACATCCGTGAACAGCAGGAACAGGTACTTGAACATCTCCGCGAGGAAGAACGAGTCCATCCTGACGAAAACATGATCTTAACTCCAGTAGCTTCTCAATCCTTCTCGTCAGCAACACTTCTCAAGTCTCACCGGTCCTCGTGACTTCCTGTGCGCACGTCCTTCATCGCGGCGAAGCCACACGGAACCCGAGCGAAGCGGTTGAGGTTGTCCATGATGGTGCGACCCGCCTCCAGGTAGTACGGATCTCCAGTGGCCTGAACAGGGGAGTCACGGTGACCAACGAGGAACCACGATACATCGACTCTTTCACAAGGTGTGTTGAGATGTTGCTGTGGACTGATCACCTTGTAGAGGAAGTACGTGCTCTCGGCGAACTCCGGTCTGAGCGGGTGCTGAGCCCAGTGGACCCTGAAGTCAGTGGTGAAGGCCTGAGGACAGAAGAAGGTCAACGAGTCCATCCACGTGATCGTCAGACTTCAGTACCTCTGGAAGGAAGTTGTGTTTCTTGGTGACCTGGTACAACATCTCATGAGTCTCGATGGCTGGACGGATGTCTCCCTTCAACACCTGTGTGACAGAACAAGTGTGAGGTTCTCACCTGTAGTTCCATCAGGTCAACACAAGAACAAGTGTCAGGTTCTCACCTGTAGTTCCATCAGGTCAACACAAGAACAAACTAGTTTATAAAGTGTCAGGTTCTCACCTGTAGTTCCATCAGGTCAACACCAGAACAAACTAGTTTATAAAGTGTCAGGTTCTCACCTGTAGTTCCATCATGTCAACACCAGAACAAACTAGTTTATAAAGTGTCAGGTTCTCACCTTTAGTTCCATCATGTCAACACCAGAACAAACTAGTTTATAAAGTGTCAGGTTCTCACCTGTAGTTCCATCAGGTCAACACCAGAACAAACTAGTTTATAAAGTGTCAGGTTCTCACCTTTAGTTCCATCATGTCAACACCAGAACAAACTAGTTTATAAAGTGTCAGGTTCTCACCTTTAGTTCCATCATGTCAACACCAGAACAAACTAGTTAATAAAGTGTCAGGTTCTCACCTGTAGTTCCATCAGGTCAACACCAGAACAAACTAGTTTATAAAGTGTCAGGTTCTCACCTGTAGTTCCATCAGGTCAACACAAGAACAAGTGTCAGGTTCTCACCTGTAGTTCCATCAGGTCAACACCAGAACAAACTAGTTTATAAAGTGTCAGGTTCTCACCTGTAGTTCCATCAGGTCAACACAAGAACAAGTGTCAGGTTCTCACCTGTAGTTCCATCAGGTCAACACCAGAACAAACTAGTTTATAAAGTGTCAGGTTCTCACCTTTAGTTCCATCATGTCAACACCAGAACAAACTAGTTTATAAAGTGTCAGGTTCTCACCTTTAGTTCCATCATGTCAACACCAGAACAAACTAGTTTATAAAGTGTCAGGTTCTCACCTGTAGTTCCATCAGGTCAACACCAGAACAAACTAGTTTATAAAGTGTCAGGTTCTCACCTGTAGTTCCATCAGGTCAACACAAGAACAAGTGTCAGGTTCTCACCTGTAGTTCCATCATGTCAACACCAGAACAAACTAGTTTATAAAGTGTCAGGTTCTCACCTGTAGTTCCATCAGGTCAACACCAGAACAAACTAGTTCATAAAGTGTCAGGTTCTCACCTGTAGTTCCATCATGTCAACACCAGAACAAACTAGTTTATAAAGTGTCAGGTTCTCACCTGTAGTTCCATCATGTCAACACCAGAACAAACTAGTTCATAAAGTGTCAGGTTCTCACCTGTAGTTCCATCATGTCAACACCAGAACAAACTAGTTTATAAAGTGTCAGGTTCTCACCTGTAGTTCCATCAGGTCAACACCAGAACAAACTAGTTCATAAAGTGTCAGGTTCTCACCTGTAGTTCCATCATGTCAACACCAGAACAAACTAGTTTATATAGTGTCAGGTTCTCACCTGTAGTTCCATCATGTCAACACCAGAACAAACTAGTTTATATAGTGTCAGGTTCTCACCTGTAGTTCCATCAGGTCAACACCTGAACAAGTGTCAGGTTCTCACCTGTAGTTCCATCATGTCAACACCAGAACAAACTAGTTTATAAAGTGTCAGGTTCTCACCTGTAGTTCCATCAGGTCAACACCAGAACAAACTAGTTTATAAAGTGTCAGGTTCTCACCTGTAGTTCCATCAGGTCAACACAAGAACAAGTGTCAGGTTCTCACCTGTAGTTCCATCAGGTCAACACCAGAACAAACTAGTTTATAAAGTGTCAGGTTCTCACCTTTAGTTCCATCATGTCAACACCAGAACAAACTAGTTTATAAAGTGTCAGGTTCTCACCTGTAGTTCCATCAGGTCAACACCAGAACAAACTAGTTTATAAAGTGTCAGGTTCTCACCTGTAGTTCCATCAGGTCAACACAAGAACAAGTGTCAGGTTCTCACCTGTAGTTCCATCATGTCAACACCAGAACAAACTAGTTTATAAAGTGTCAGGTTCTCACCTGTAGTTCCATCAGGTCAACACCAGAACAAACTAGTTCATAAAGTGTCAGGTTCTCACCTGTAGTTCCATCATGTCAACACCAGAACAAACTAGTTTATAAAGTGTCAGGTTCTCACCTGTAGTTCCATCATGTCAACACCAGAACAAACTAGTTCATAAAGTGTCAGGTTCTCACCTGTAGTTCCATCATGTCAACACCAGAACAAACTAGTTTATAAAGTGTCAGGTTCTCACCTGTAGTTCCATCATGTCAACACCAGAACAAACTAGTTTATAAAGTGTCAGGTTCTCACCTGTAGTTCCATCAGGTCAACACCAGAACAAACTAGTTCATAAAGTGTCAGGTTCTCACCTGTAGTTCCATCATGTCAACACCAGAACAAACTAGTTTATAAAGTGTCAGGTTCTCACCTGTAGTTCCATCAGGTCAACACCAGAACAAACTAGTTCATAAAGTGTCAGGTTCTCACCTGTAGTTCCATCATGTCAACACCAGAACAAACTAGTTTATAAAGTGTCAGGTTCTCACCTGTAGTTCCATCATGTCAACACCAGAACAAACTAGTTTATAAAGTGTCAGGTTCTCACCTGTAGTTCCATCATGTCAACACCAGAACAAACTAGTTTATATAGTGTCAGGTTCTCACCTGTAGTTCCATCATGTCAACACCAGAACAAACTAGTTTATATAGTGTCAGGTTCTCACCTGTAGTTCCATCATGTCAACACCAGAACAAACTAGTGTATATAGTGTCAGGTTCTCACCTGTAGTTCCATCAGGTCAACACCAGAACAAACTAGTTTATAAAGTGTCAGGTTCTCACCTGTAGTTCCATCAGGTCAACACAAGAACAAGTGTCAGGTTCTCACCTGTAGTTCCATCATGTCAACACCAGAACAAACTAGTTTATAAAGTGTCAGGTTCTCACCTGTAGTTCCATCAGGTCAACACCAGAACAAACTAGTTTATAAAGTGTCAGGTTCTCACCTGTAGTTCCATCAGGTCAACACCAGAACAAACTAGTTCATAAAGTGTCAGGTTCTCACCTGTAGTTCCATCATGTCAACACCAGAACAAACTAGTTTATATAGTGTCAGGTTCTCACCTGTAGTTCCATCATGTCAACACCAGAACAAACTAGTTTATATAGTGTCAGGTTCTCACCTGTAGTTCCATCATGTCAACACCAGAACAAACTAGTTTATATAGTGTCAGGTTCTCACCTGTAGTTCCATCAGGTCAACACCTGAACAAGTGTCAGGTTCTCACCTGTAGTTCCATCATGTCAACACCAGAACAAACTAGTTTATAAAGTGTCAGGTTCTCACCTGTAGTTCCATCAGGTCAACACCAGAACAAACTAGTTTATAAAGTGTCAGGTTCTCACCTGTAGTTCCATCAGGTCAACACAAGAACAAGTGTCAGGTTCTCACCTGTAGTTCCATCAGGTCAACACCAGAACAAACTAGTTTATAAAGTGTCAGGTTCTCACCTTTAGTTCCATCATGTCAACACCAGAACAAACTAGTTTATAAAGTGTCAGGTTCTCACCTGTAGTTCCATCAGGTCAACACCAGAACAAACTAGTTTATAAAGTGTCAGGTTCTCACCTGTAGTTCCATCAGGTCAACACAAGAACAAGTGTCAGGTTCTCACCTGTAGTTCCATCATGTCAACACCAGAACAAACTAGTTTATAAAGTGTCAGGTTCTCACCTGTAGTTCCATCAGGTCAACACCAGAACAAACTAGTTCATAAAGTGTCAGGTTCTCACCTGTAGTTCCATCATGTCAACACCAGAACAAACTAGTTTATAAAGTGTCAGGTTCTCACCTGTAGTTCCATCATGTCAACACCAGAACAAACTAGTTCATAAAGTGTCAGGTTCTCACCTGTAGTTCCATCATGTCAACACCAGAACAAACTAGTTTATAAAGTGTCAGGTTCTCACCTGTAGTTCCATCATGTCAACACCAGAACAAACTAGTTTATAAAGTGTCAGGTTCTCACCTGTAGTTCCATCAGGTCAACACCAGAACAAACTAGTTCATAAAGTGTCAGGTTCTCACCTGTAGTTCCATCATGTCAACACCAGAACAAACTAGTTTATAAAGTGTCAGGTTCTCACCTGTAGTTCCATCAGGTCAACACCAGAACAAACTAGTTCATAAAGTGTCAGGTTCTCACCTGTAGTTCCATCATGTCAACACCAGAACAAACTAGTTTATAAAGTGTCAGGTTCTCACCTGTAGTTCCATCATGTCAACACCAGAACAAACTAGTTTATAAAGTGTCAGGTTCTCACCTGTAGTTCCATCATGTCAACACCAGAACAAACTAGTTTATATAGTGTCAGGTTCTCACCTGTAGTTCCATCATGTCAACACCAGAACAAACTAGTTTATATAGTGTCAGGTTCTCACCTGTAGTTCCATCATGTCAACACCAGAACAAACTAGTTTATATAGTGTCAGGTTCTCACCTGTAGTTCCATCAGGTCAACACCAGAACAAACTAGTTTATAAAGTGTCAGGTTCTCACCTGTAGTTCCATCAGGTCAACACAAGAACAAGTGTCAGGTTCTCACCTGTAGTTCCATCATGTCAACACCAGAACAAACTAGTTTATAAAGTGTCAGGTTCTCACCTGTAGTTCCATCATGTCAACACCAGAACAAACTAGTTTATATAGTGTCAGGTTCTCACCTGTAGTTCCATCATGTCAACACCAGAACAAACTAGTTTATATAGTGTCAGGTTCTCACCTGTAGTTCCATCATGTCAACACCAGAACAAACTAGTTTATAAAGTGTCAGGTTCTCACCTGTAGTTCCATCATGTCAACACCAGAACAAACTAGTTTATATAGTGTCAGGTTCTCACCTGTAGTTCCATCATGTCAACACCAGAACAAACTAGTTTATATAGTGTCAGGTTCTCACCTGTAGTTCCATCATGTCAACACCAGAACAAACTAGTTTATATAGTGTCAGGTTCTCACCTGTAGTTCCATCAGGTCAACACCTGAACAAGTGTCAGGTTCTCACCTGTAGTTCCATCATGTCAACAGCAGAACAAACTAGTTTATAAAGTGTCAGGTTCTCACCTGTAGTTCCATCAGGTCAACACCTGAACAAGTGTCAGGTTCTCACCTGTAGTTCCATCAGGTCAACACCAGAACAAACTAGTTTATAAAGTGTCAGGTTCTCACCTGTAGTTCCATCATGTCAACACCAGAACAAACTAGTTCATAAAGTGTCAGGTTCTCACCTGTAGTTCCATCATGTCAACACCAGAACAAACTAGTTTATAAAGTGTCAGGTTCTCACCTGTAGTTCCATCATGTCAACACCAGAACAAACTAGTTTATAAAGTGTCAGGTTCTTACCTGTAGTTCCATCATGTCAACACCGAACAAACTAGTTTATATAGTGTCAGGTTCTCACCTGTAGTTCCATCAGGTCAACACCTGAACAAGTGTCAGGTTCTCACCTGTAGTTCCATCATGTCAACACCAGAACAAACTAGTTTATAAAGTGTCAGGTTCTCACCTGTAGTTCCATCAGGTCAACACCTGAACAAGTGTCAGGTTCTCACCTGTAGTTCCATCATGTCAACACCAGAACAAACTAGTTTATAAAGTGTCAGGTTCTCACCTGTAGTTCCATCAGGTCAACACAAGAACAAACTAGTTTATAAAGTGTCAGGTTCTCACCTGTAGTTCCATCAGGTCAACACAAGAACAAACTAGTTTATAAAGTGTCAGGTTCTCACCTGTAGTTCCATCATGTCAACACCAGAACAAACTAGTTTATAAAGTGTCAGGTTCTCACCTGTAGTTCCATCATGTCAACACCAGAACAAACTAGTTTATAAAGTGTCAGGTTCTCACCTGTAGTTCCATCATGTCAACACCAGAACAAACTAGTTTATAAAGTGTCAGGTTCTCACCTGTAGTTCCATCATGTCAACACCAGAACAAACTAGTTCATAAAGTGTCAGGTTCTCACCTGTAGTTCCATCATGTCAACACCAGAACAAACTAGTTTATAAAGTGTCAGGTTCTCACCTGTAGTCCGGGGAAGAAGGCGAGCAGTGAGTCCATCCAGGTGCGAGCAGGAAGCAGAGGTTTGTGGATGTGGACGTCCAACAGAAGAGGAGGTTGACTGATGTACTTCATGATGGAGGCATAATGCTGCAGGAGACTTCAATTATCATTTAAGTTTAAACATCAGTGGCTCAATCTTACAGTTTTGCTAATAGCTTGTGTTTGTGTGAGTCACAGTGTGTAAGTGAAAGTGTGTGTACGTGTGTGTACGTGTGTGTACGTTCATGTGCGTTCATGATGAAATGATCTCACAATGTTGAAGCGCTGCAGAAGTTGATCATCTCCCAGGAGAACGTAGGCTTTCAGTAGATATTCATAATAGGAGTCGATGCCAGCACCAACACCACTGTCTGCAGACCAGAGTTGATGTTTACATGTAAAGATGTAGTTATTATATCATTTAAGAACACAGAGTTCATGTTTACATGTAAAGATGTAGTTATTATATCATTCTAAGAACACAGAGTTCATGTTGACATGTAAATTTGCATCATATATCAATATAAGAACACAGAGTTGATGTTGACATGTAAAGATGCATCATATATCATTATAAGAACAGAGTTGATGTTTGCATGTAAAGATGCATCATTTATCATTATAAGATCACATAGTTATTGTTGACATGTAAAGATGCATCATGTATCATTAAAAGAACACAGAGTTGATGTTTACATGTAAAGATGCATCATATATCATTTTAAGAACACAGAGTTGATGTTTGCATGTAAAAATGTAGTTATTATATCATTCTAAGAACACAGAGTTGATGTTTGCATGTAAAGATCCATCATGTATCATTAAAAGAACACAGAGTTGATGTTGACATGTAAAGATGCATCATGTATCATTAAATGAACACAGAGTTGATGTTGACATGTAAAGATGCATCATGTATCATTATAAGAACACAGAGTTGATGTTGACATGTAAAGATGCATCATGTATCATTATAAGAACACAGAGTTGATGTTGACATGTAAAGATGCATCATGTATCATTATAAGAACACAGAGTTGATGTTTGCATGTAAAGATGCATCATGTATCATTATAAGAACACAGAGTTGATGTTTGCATGTAAAGATGCGTCATATATCATTCTAAGAACGCAGAGTTGATGTTTGCATGTAAAGATGCGTCATGTATCATTCTAAGAACACAGAGTTGATGTTTGCATGTAAAGATGCATCATATATCATTCTAAGAAAACAGAGTTCATGTTTGCATGTAAAGATGCATCATATATCATTCTAAGAACACAGAGTTCATGTTTGCATGTAAAGATGCATCATGTATCATTATAAGAACACAGAGTTGATGTTGACATGTAAAGATGCATCATGTATCATTATAAGAACACAGAGTTGATGTTGACATGTAAAGATGCATCATGTATCATTATAAGAACACAGAGTTGATGTTGACATGTAAAGATGCATCATGTATCATTATAAGAACACAGAGTTGATGTTTGCATGTAAAGATCCATCATGTATCATTAAAAGAACACAGAGTTGATGTTGACATGTAAAGATGCATCATGTATCATTAAATGAACACAGAGTTGATGTTGACATGTAAAGATGCATCATGTATCATTATAAGAACACAGAGTTGATGTTGACATGTAAAGATGCATCATGTATCATTATAAGAACACAGAGTTGATGTTGACATGTAAAGATGCATCATGTATCATTATAAGAACACAGAGTTGATGTTTGCATGTAAAGATGCATCATGTATCATTATAAGAACACAGAGTTGATGTTTGCATGTAAAGATGCGTCATATATCATTCTAAGAACACAGAGTTGATGTTTGCATGTAAAGATGCGTCATGTATCATTCTAAGAACACAGAGTTGATGTTTGCATGTAAAGATGCGTCATATATCATTCTAAGAACACAGAGTTGATGTTTGCATGTAAAGATGCGTCATGTATCATTCTAAGAACACAGAGTTGATGTTTGCATGTAAAGATGCGTCATATATCATTCTAAGAACACAGAGTTGATGTTTGCATGTAAAGATGCGTCATGTATCATTCTAAGAACACAGAGTTGATGTTTGCATGTAAAGATGCGTCATATATCATTCTAAGAACACAGAGTTGATGTTGACATGTAAAGATGCGTCATGTATCATTCTAAGAACACAGAGTTGATGTTTGCATGTAAAGATGCGTCATATATCATTCTAAGAACACAGAGTTGATGTTTGCATGTAAAGATGCGTCATGTATCATTCTAAGAACACAGAGTTGATGTTTGCATGTAAAGATGCGTCATGTATCATTACCCCTGCGCACCCACTCTCCAGAGTGGATGTTGATGGTGGTCCCCACCAGGTTGCTGTTCCTCTGTCTCTTCTCCCACAGGAAGTCTAAAGCTCTCCTGGCCTGAGCCTGTGATCAACACGCGTCATCAGTTCTAAACACTCTTGAACATCTTGTGTCGACAACTGCTGGACAAACACCTTCAATGGTAACAAGGTTTCCTGGTTTTAGGTTCAATTCTCTGGAAAGTATTTCAGGTGGAGGTAATATTATTATTATTGTTATTATTATTGTTATTATTATTATTATTGTTATTATTATTATTGTTATTATTATTATTGTTATTATTATTATTGCTATTATTATTATTGTTATTATTATAATATTATTGTTGTTATTATTATTGTTATTATTATTATTATTGTTATTATTATTATTGTTATTATTATTATTATTGCTATTATTATTATTGTTATTATTATATTATTATTGTTGTTATTATTGTCACCATTATTATTGTTATTATCATTATTATTATTGTCACTGTTATTATTATTAATTGTATTGTTATTATTATATTATTATTGTTATTATTATTATTATTATTGTCACTGTTATTATTATTAATTTTATTGTTATTATATTATTATGTCGTTATTATTAGTATTATTGTCACTGTTATTATTGTAATAATTATTATTGTTATTATTATTATTAATAGTATTATTATTGTTATTAATATTATTAGTATTATTGCTATTAATATTATTGTAACTGTTATAATTATCATTGTCACTGTTATTATTATTATTGTTATTAATATTATTTTGATTATTATCATTGTTATAATTATAATTGTAACTATTATTATTATAGTCACTGTTATTATTGTTATTTGTATTAATATTATCATTATTCTTCCGACTCTCACCTCAAACACAGGGTCTCCAGTGAAGCGGCTCAAGGCAGCAAACTCCAGGATGATGGTTCCAGCACAGGCTGTACAAGTATCTGTCTCTGTTCCTGTCCTGGTGTCTGGACCTCTGACGCCGTACTTGAGGTTCACCTGTGGACAGGTAGACAAACATATCTCCATTATTATTAACTAATACTGTTGTTATTATTATTATTATTATGATCATTGGACCTCTGACGCCGTACTTGAGGTTCACCTGTGGACAGGTAGACAAACATGATATTTGCAACATGTCGTGTTGAACGAGTGGATGTTTTCTTGGACTTCGTGAGGTTCTTCGTGAGGTTCTTCGTGAGGTTCTTCGTGAGGTTCTTCGTGAGGTTCTTCGTGACGTTCTTCGTGACGTTCTTCGTGACGTTCTTCGTGACGTTCTTCGTGACGTTCTTCGTGACGTTCTTCGTGACGTTCTTCGTGACGTTCTTCGTGACGTTCTTCGTGACGTTCTTCGTGACGTTCTTCGTGACTTTCTTCATGAGGTTCTTCGTGACGTTCTTCGTGACGTTCTTCATGAGGTTCATCGTGACGTTCTTTGTGACGTTCTTCATGAGGTTCATCGTGACGTTCTTCGTGACGTTCTTCATGAGGTTCTTCGTGACGTTCTTCGTGACGTTCTTCATGAGGTTCATCGTGACGTTCTTCGTGACGATCTTCATGAGGTTCATCGTGACGTTCTTCGTGACGTTCTTCATGAGGTTCATCGTGACGTTCTTCGTGACGATCTTCATGAGGTTCTTCGTGACGTTCTTCATGAGGTTCATCGTGACGTTCTTCGTGACGTTCTTCATGAGGTTCATCGTGACGTTCTTCGTGACGATCTTCATGAGGTTCATCGTGACGTTCTTCGTGACGTTCTTCATGAGGTTCATCGTGACGTTCTTCGTGACGTTCTTCATGAGGTTCATCGTGACGTTCTTCGTGACGATCTTCATGACGTTCTTCGTGACGTTCTTCATGAGGTTCATCATGACGTTCTTCGTGACGTTCTTCATGAGGTTCATCGTGACGTTCTTCGTGACGTTCTTCATGAGGTTCTTCGTGACGTTCTTCGTGACGTTCTTCATGAGGTTTGAGAAGCTTTTCTTGATGGTGATCTTGTGAATCTTCTCAGCTCCATCCAGACCAGACTGAAACATCATGCAGTGATGCAGGACCTACCCTGGGGTAAGGAAGGCCACTGCTGGTGTTGAACGCTGGCAGCAGACGAAGTCCGATGTCCTTGGCCATGTGAAGAAGCTGGTCCTGGTACCACTGCATGTGTTGACCGCCGTCCTTCAGCATCACGGCCATGGAATGTCCTCCTAACAAACCTCTGGAAAACACCCACCATCAGGTCAGAGGAAGCTTCTGCGACGCTGTGGTCCTCTGCAGACTCACCCCAGGACCCGGATGTTGGTCTCAAAGACCGAGACCACGATGTCGTTGTCCAGCCTCACGTCGGACAGAACCCGTCGCACCGCGGCCTCGAACTCCGTGGTCTTGTTCAGCAGCTGCGTGAGAAGATGGACACGTGACCTCAGCAGCTCATGTTCTTGCACAGAAGAGAAGATCTTCTCACCACCAGGGTGTCCAGGGTGTCGATGAGTGTCAGAGAGAACCTGAGGGAGAGAAATCCAGGTCAAGCAGGTGTTTGCAGGTGAATGTGCAGGTGAGTCAATGTTTCTTCAGTGAGAACCAGTTTGAAGCAGCTTTTGAAACAACTGATCTTTGAACACAACATGTTGTGTCTTCATGAGACAGTAAAACACCTGATGTTACATGAAGTCCCCACTATATACTGTCAACCAATATACAAATATATACAGTAATATACACTAATATACAGTAATATACAATAATAAACAATAATAAACAATAATGTAATATACAATAATATACCATAATATACAATAATATACAATAATGAACAATAATAAACAATACTGTAATATAATTAATATACACTAATATACCATAATATACCATAATATACCATAATATACAATAATAAACAATAATGTAATATACAATAATATACAGTAATATACAGTAATATACACTAATATACCATAATATACAATAATATACAATAATAAACAATAATGTACAATAATGTATAATAATGTACAATAATATACAGTAATATACAGTAATGTACAATAATATACAATAATATACAATAATAAACAATAATGTACAGTAATATACAATAATAAACAATGATAAACAATAAACAATAATATACAGTAATATACAGTAATATACAGTAATATACAGTAATATACAATAATATACAATAATGTACAGTAATATACAATAATAAACAATGATAAACAATAATAAACAATAATATACAATAATAAACAATAATGTACAGTAATATACAATAATAAACAATAATATACAATAATATACAATAATAAACAATAAAAAACCATTATATACATTAATATGTAGTGTATAATGATATAGTGTAGTAGGTCTGCTCGTGGACTCGCTTCAGGTACTTGTGTGTATTTACTCCTGGTACACAAATATACAGTAACGTGTGAATCACTCACTTCCCCAGAGCATCGTCCACGTCTCCTCGACTCGGTTCCAAACCACGGACTCGTCCTCTGCATGTGAGAGGCATGAGCTCGTCAGCTGGGTACGCATGTTCCTGCAGACACACAACAACAACACAACACAAGTCAGCTGGGTACGCATGTTCCTGCAGACACACAACAACAACACAACACAAGTCAGCTGGGTACGCATGTTCCTGCAGACACACAACAACAACACAACACAAGTCAGCTGGGTACGCATGTTCCTGCAGACACACAACAACAACACAACACAAGTCAGCTGGGTACGCATGTTCCTGCAGACACACAACAACAACACAACACAAGTCAGCTGGGTACGCATGTTCCTGCAGACACACAACAACAACACAACACATCGTCAGCTGGGTACGCATGTTCCTGCAGACACACAACAACAACACAACACAAGTCAGCTGGGTACGCATGTTCCTGCAGACACACAACAACAACACAACACAAGTCAGCTGGGTACGCATGTTCCTGCAGACACACAACAACAACACAAGTCAACAACACAAGTCATCGTCAGCTGGGTACGCATGTTCCTGCAGTAACACAACAACAACACAACACAAGTCAACAACACAAGTCATCGTCAGCTGGGTACGCATGTTCCTGCAGTAACACAACAACAACACAAGTCAACAACACAAGTCATCAAACAAGTTTCATTTGAGCTGAAGTCAGATGAGAAGAAACTGAAGGAAACACACAGTGTGTGGTAAAGTGTGTATGTGAGGGACTCGTTGTATAAACAAAGCGTGATTACAGCTGGAGGAGTGAAGCCATTGTAACGTCATAATGGACTCTCGTAACCTCTCGTTCGTCCAGATTTCAGAGCAACTCTCCAGTAATAAGTGTAGAACATGGTGAAAGTCAACACGCGTGTAGAAGACCTTCTCAAGACCTACCATGTAGTTGTGATAAGCGTGGTCGAACATCTCCACCACTTGGTTCCTGGACAAGAGAACACGTGAGTTCAACACGACTGTGTGTGTGTGTGCGTGTGCGTGTGTGCGTGTGTGTTCACTGGACTCACCTCAACCTCAGCTTCTCCTCCGGAGACATGGTCCGACCCAGGCCAGGAAGACCTCCCAGCAGCACCAGGGCGAGCAGGACGGGAGACATGGTGGACACGATGGCAGCAACACAACGAGCACTTTACGGTGACACACTACACAACTGTTGTGACTCACTAACACACACCTCACAACATGGTCACAAACCAGCCGAAGGTCCAAGATCCTGGTCCAACGTTCTACATCCTCGAGTCAAACTTGTCCATGGAATGTTTGTGTTTTCGTTTCAATAAAGTTTCAAGGTTTACGTTTCTTTTCAATAAAGTTCAAACGTTTATGTTTCTTTTCAATAAAGTTTAAACGTTTATGTTTCTTTTCAATAAAGTTTAAACGTTTATGTTTCTTTTCAATAAAGTTTAAACGTTCATGTTTCTTTTCAATAAAGTTTCAACGTTTATGTTTCTTTTCAATAAAGTTTGAAGGTTTATGTTTCTTTTCAATAAAGTTTCAAAGTTAATGTTGTTCCAGGCTTCGATCACTGATCACGTGACACGCTGACAAACACGGAAGTAACATGATATGATGACAGTGATTCCCTGAACTATTATCGCACATTCTCACGTGTTCCTCTCAACTTGTGATCCATGAACAACACACACACACACACACACACCTGTGCACACCTGTACACACACACCTGTGGACACAATTGTGTATTTAGGCTTCATCTGAGGAAAACATCAGCTATTAAACACACTGTCGACTGAGGCTTATCGCACCGCTCACGTGACGTATCGATCAAGATCGAAGAGGGAATAATCGATTATAGTGATCACTTCCTCATCGACCGACTCAACTTCAAACAAACCACCAGAGGTTTTTAAATTAGCCTGTTAGCCACACATGCTAACTCACCGAGTCTCTGGACGTAACCATGCCAACAACCCTAGACGAACCCGTCAGATCCCCGTCTGCGGACAACCAGCGGGAGGTGACGAGCGTTACGAGTCACCATGACGTGGAATAACTCATTAAAACAAGAGTTCACTAGCTGTGCTGCTGCTCTGCTCTGCCTGATTCACAACCGGATGCGCTCGCAGGAAACGTCATCAACACATCCGGCTTAGAATATGTCCTGATCTTTGTCTGTCAGGTAACCATCTCGCCCATTAGAAACTCATTTTTAGATACATAATGATAGATATAATTATAATATAAAGTTATGTCATATCTTTAGAGTCTGATGTGATTTAATTCTGATCTTTTCCGAAAATATACATTGTAATAAAGTGCCTCAAGTGTTGCCTGTAAGACAGTGCTGAGGTAAGTACGCAAGTGAGTCTGGCTCGTCACGTAAACAATCATGTTTAAGCTAGCTTAGCTTTAGCTTTGTAAAGATGAACTATATGTTTTATTTTGGCTTAAAATAGTTTTGTGTTTAAAAAAAAAAAGTGTCTGCGAGTTAATATGTAAGTCTCGGCACGACTTCAATCTCTCGCCGAACTACACATCCCATGAGGCTTTGCGTCGCTCACGTGACTGGGATGTTGATGTGCTCGCAACAGGATAAAAGCGTGATTTCCAGGTCGATGAAGACAAACATCTCTGAGTCCAACTGTTTTCAGTTCACTGCGGTGACGTCACCAAGTGTCTCTTCAAATAACTGTTTCTTCTCACTTCAGGTCCTGGTCTTCAGTCATGAACCACAACAAGAGACTCGAGGGACTCGTGGCAGCAACGTTCAGTCCGATGACAGCACACGGGTATGTTTTCATTGACAATATTGAGTGTTTTTATTCCAGAATGAATGGAAATAACAGACAGATGTTTACACTTGTATTTATTAAACACATGGATATTTATTCTTCCCTCATTTGATGACATTTTCCTGCAACAGTGAAGTCAACGTGTCAGAGGTCGCAGCTTATGTGGACTATCTGAGGGACAAACAAGGAGTGAACAACATCTTTGGTGAGTTTGGATGTTTCCATGAATCTGTTCTCGATCTTTTATTGAAACTTTGATGTTTAATGAATCTGTTCTGGATCTTTACGTTTATTGAAACTTTGGTTCCAAAGTCAAACAAAACCTCTTCTTTGTCTGTTGTTTGTACTCGAGGAAAAGTTTATTTAAATGATGTTCATCACATAAAAAACTCCTAAAGTATTAGTTCAATAATCTTGTTCAAGTTGTTCTGCTTTCACAGCAGAAACTTTGTCAAGTCAGCGTTGAAGAGTCACATGACTTCCTGTTTCCTCACCTGACGTCTAGTCTCTAACTTTGTGGATCATTTCAATTATTAGTGTGTGTTGTTTTTAAGTTTAAAAAGTGGATGAAGATGTTCACGAATGTTTTTGCTTTAGTGTTTAAATCTATTCTATTACGAACATGTTGTTTGTATGTCGTCTGCCTTGTTGATGTTTTAAAACTCTTTATTTGTGTTTTTAACTTTCGCTCGTCCCAACATATGTACGCATATGTGTGTGCGTGTGATTGTGTGCGTGTGCGTGTGATTGTGTGTGAAGAGGGAGGTTGATTTTTTTTTTTTCTTTGTTTTTATTTGCCTTTGAAAAAAGTATGACAACCTTCTGCTTGTCTGCTATAATTACATGTTATTACACGTAATTACATGTTATTACATGGTTATTACACAGTTGTTACACGTAATTACATGTTACTTCATGTAATAACTGTGTAATTACATGTATTCCCGTGTAATAAGCGTGTAATTACATGAAGTAACATGTAATTATGTGTAATTATGTGTAATCACATGTAATAACCATATAGTAACCATGTAATTACCATGTAATAACGTGTGAAAACATGTAATAACCGTGTATTTACCATGTATTCCCGTGTAATAACCGTGTAATAACCATGTCGTGCCAGTGAACGGCACCACAGGCGAAGGCATGTCTCTGAGTGTTGCCGAGAGGAAGCTGCTGGCAGAAGAGTGGTGTCGAAGAGCCAAAGGAAAGTGAGTCCCTTCCTCTCCCGTTGAGTTGTTGAGATGTTCACCTGCGTTCATGGATCCCAGGCTGGAGCAGGTGATCGTGCACGTCGGCTGCACCAGCCTGAAGGAGTCACAGGAGTTGGTGAGACTTGGAAACGGCTCCTCTGAGAAGGAACAAACAAAAACCATCAAACCTCTTCCAGGCCCGTCATTCTGCTCAGATCGGAGCCGACGGGATCGCAGTGATTTCTCCGTCCTTCTTCAAGCCAAACACTCCAGGTATGGAAGTGTTTGAAGGTGTGAATTCAACAGGTGTTGTTTTTTAAGATTGAATTCAATAAGAGAGAAATCAAAAAGAAAGAGTAAATGAGCAACAAAGAAGGAGGGACTTACCTTACAACTGTAAGACGAGCCGACGCAGGTCTATGGGAAGTCCGGCGTACACGGAACACAGCCCGTCAATAGAAGGTCCTGCTACACACCTTCTGGAACTGATCGTAAGCTGCTGGCAAACGACTGGAAACTGAGGGATGAACAGGAAATAAAAGACGTAAATGATCCAGTATCTCTGAGCTCTGTTGGTTTTGTCTGGTGACTCTATTATAGCAACATTTATATTGAATTTAAATGATTTAATAGTGAATTTTTGTAACTAAAATAAAAAACTACCACATAAAAACAATACATTCTGAAAATATAATTTAATTATTGAAAAGAAAATTCTAGTTGTAGATATAGAAAAAAATTCAGTTATTCAATAAAACTTGACCTTTCTATATAAAATATATTGAATTAAATGAATCATAAAATGATTCGAACGATTTATTTCTAAATCAAAGTTTCCACATTAAAAGTCAACATTAAACGTTTAGATGAGACTGAGTTGAAAAGAGAAAACCTTTGTGTTCTAGATGTACTGCGGTCGTACCTCCAGCAGGTGGCGTCAGCGGCTCCTACGACGCCCTTCTACTACTACCACATGCCCGGCATGACGGGGGTCAACTGTGAGTCCAGAGGCGAGGGTTGGACCGGAATCAAAGTCACTGACCCGTCTCTCGTAGTTCCGGTGGCAGACATGCTGGACGGCATGCAGGAGGAGATCCCGTCCTTCAGGGGCGTGAAGTTCACCGGGCTGGACCTGATGGACCTCAGCCTGTGCGTCAGCAGGAGTGCTGACCACTGCTCGCTGCTCTACGGCGTGGACGAGGTTGGTTTCAACGTCTAGTGTGGAAGCTGGAGACATGTTGGATTCTTCCATGAGAACATGTTGTTCAAGTCAACAAGTTGATGATGTTATCAGTAGTTAGAAATTGTTATTTTAATTCAGTACAAAAACAGGGTCGCGGGGGCAGCAGCTTCAGCAGGAGGCCCCCGTCTTTCACCCTAGCTCTTCCTCTAGTGACCCCCGAGATGTTCCCAGACCAGATCGTAGACTCTGCATCGGTCCTGGGTCCGCCCCGTGATCTCCTCCCAGTTGGACGGCCCTGAACTCCTCTCGCTCCGTTCACTCGTGAACAAGACGCCAAGATACTTGAAGCGTTTACATTCATTCAGTTGTTGAACAGTTTAAATCCAGGTTCTGACGGATCAACATAACGTGTCAAACTCTCGTCGCAGCAACTCCTGGCGGCGCTGGTGTCCGGCGCTCATGGAGCCGTGGGCAGGTCAGTGACCCTTGACCCTTGACCCCTGCTGTGCTGTGGAAGTGGAATTATTAGTAAAAATATAAGTAGTAGAAAAGTAAACGTAGTAGTAGAATAGGTAGTACAAATATAAGTAGTAGTATGAGTAGTAGTGGAAGTATTAGTGGAATTAGTAGTAGAAGTAGTAGTATTAATAGTAGAAGTAGTAGTGGAAGTAGTAGTAGAAGAAGTAGTAGAGGTAGAAGTATAGAAGTAGTAAAAGTAGAAGTAGTAGAAGTAGTAGTAGTAGAAGTAGTTGTGGAATTAGTAGTTAAAGTAGAATAAGTAGTATTAATAGTAGAAGTAGTTGTGGAAGTATTAGTAGTAGAAGTGGAAGTAGTAGTAGTAGTGGAAGTAGTAAAAGTAGAAGTAGAAGTAATGGTAGTAAAAGTAGTCGAAGTAGTAGTAGAAGTAGTAAAAGTAGAAGTAGTAAAAGTAGTAGTAGAAGTAGTAAAAGCAGTAGTAGAAGTAGTAAAAGTAGAAGTAGAAGTAATGGTAGTAAAAGTAGTAGAAGTAGTAGAAGTAAAAGTAGTAGTAGAAGTAGTAAAAGTAGAAGTAGTAAAAGTAGTAATAGTAGTAGTATAGTAGTAGTAGTAGTAGTAGTAAAAGTGGTAGTAGTAGTAGTAGTAGTAGTAGTAGTATAGTAGTAGTAGTAGTGGTAGTATAGTAGTAGTAGTAGTATTAATAGTAGAAGCAGGAAACATTGACACAACTATGTATCAACCAGCTGAACTGGTGTAACATCTTCTCACCTGCAGCACATACAACTACGCCGGCGCTCACGCCAACGCTCTCCTGTCGGCGTTTGAAGAAGGAGACCTGCTTCGAGCCCGGAGCCTCCAGGTGATGTTTCTCCTCCGTCCTCACAGCTGTCTCACTCTTGCGTGGCTCACTCTTGTGTGACTCACTCTTGCGTGGCTCACTCTTGCGTGGCTCACTCTTGTGTGGCTCACTCTTGCGTGGCTCACTCTTGCGTGACTCACTCTTGCGTGGCTCACTCTTGCGTGGCTCACTCTTGTGTGGCTCACTCTTGCGTGGCTCACTCTTGCGTGACTCACTCCTGCGTGACTCACTCTTGTGTGGCTCACTCTTGTGTGGCTCACTCTTGTGTGGCTCACTCTTGCGTGGCTCACTCTTGCGTGGCTCACTCTTGTGTGGCTCACTCTTGCGTGGCTCACTCTTGCGTGGCTCACTCTTGCGTGGCTCACTCTTGTGTGACTCACTCTTGCGTGGCTCACTCTTGTGTGGCTCACTCTTGTGTGACTCACTCTTGCGTGGCTCACTCTTGCGTGGCTCACTCTTGTGTGGCTCACTCTTGCGTGGCTCACTCTTGCGTGACTCACTCTTGCGTGGCTCACTCTTGCGTGGCTCACTCTTGTGTGGCTCACTCTTGCGTGGCTCACTCTTGCGTGACTCACTCCTGCGTGACTCACTCTTGTGTGGCTCACTCTTGTGTGGCTCACTCTTGTGTGGCTCACTCTTGCGTGGCTCACTCTTGCGTGGCTCACTCTTGTGTGGCTCACTCTTGTGTGGCTCACTCTTGCGTGGCTCACTCTTGCGTGACTCACTCCTGCGTGACTCACTCTTGTGTGGCTCACTCTTGTGTGGCTCACTCTTGCGTGGCTCACTCTTGCGTGGCTCACTCTTGCGTGGCTCACTCTTGCGTGACTCACTCTTGCGTGGCTCACTCTTGCGTGGCTCACTCTTGCGTGACTCACTCCTGCGTGACTCACTCTTGCGTGGCTCACTCTTGCGTGGCTCACTCTTGCGTGGCTCACTCTTGCGTGGCTCACTCTTGTGTGGCTCACTCTTGTGTGGCTCACTCTTGCGTGGCTCACTCTTGCGTGGCTCACTCTTGCGTGGCTCACTCCTGCTGTACTCACTCTTGCGTGGCTCACTCTTGCGTGGCTCACTCTTGCGTGACTCACTCTTGTGTGGCTCACTCTTGCGTGGCTCACTCTTGCGTGGCTCACTCTTGTGTGACTCACTCTTGCGTGGCTCACTCTTGCGTGGCTCACTCCTGCGTGACTCACTCCTGCGTGACTCACTCTTGTGTGGCTCACTCTTGTGTGGCTCACTCTTGCGTGACTCACTCTTGCGTGACTCACTCCTGCGTGACTCACTCTTGCGTGGCTCACTCTTGCGTGGCTCACTCTTGCGTGGCTCACTCTTGCGTGGCTCACTCTTGTGTGGCTCACTCTTGCGTGACTCACTCTTGCGTGACTCACTCCTGCGTGACTCACTCTTGCGTGGCTCACTCTTGCGTGGCTCACTCTTGCGTGGCTCACTCTTGCGTGGCTCACTCTTGCGTGGCTCACTCTTGCGTGGCTCACTCCTGCGTGACTCACTCTTGCGTGGCTCACTCTTGCGTGGCTCACTCTTGCGTGGCTCACTCCTGCGTGGCTCACTCTTGCGTGGCTCACTCTTGCGTGGCTCACTCTTGCGTGGCTCACTCTTGCGTGGCTCACTCTTGCGTGGCTCACTCTTGCGTGACTCACTCCTGCGTGGCTCACTCTTGCGTGGCTCACTCTTGCGTGGCTCACTCTTGCGTGGCTCACTCTTGCGTGGCTCACTCTTGCGTGGCTCACTCTTGCGTGGCTCACTCCTGCTGTACTCACTCTTGCGTGGCTCACTCTTGTGTGGCTCACTCTTGGGTGACTCACTCTTGCGTGGCTCACTCTTGCGTGACTCACTCCTGCGTGGCTCACTCTTGCGTGGCTCACTCTTGTGTGGCTCACTCTTGTGTGACTCACTCCTGCGTGGCTCACTCTTGCGTGGCTCACTCTTGTGTGGCTCACTCTTGTGTGACTCACTCTTGTGTGACTCACTCTTGCGTGGCTCACTCTTGTGTGGCTCACTCTTGCGTGACTCACTCCTGCGTGGCTCACTCTTGCGTGGCTCACTCTTGCGTGACTCACTCCTGCGTGGCTCACTCTTGTGTGGCTCACTCTTGTGTGGCTCACTCTTGTGTGGCTCACTCTTGTGTGGCTCACTCTTGCGTGACTCACTCCTGCGTGACTCACTCTTGCGTGGCTCACTCTTGCGTGGCTCACTCTTGCGTGGCTCACTCTTGCGTGGCTCACTCTTGTGTGGCTCACTCTTGTGTGGCTCACTCTTGCGTGACTCACTCCTGCTGTACTCACTCCTGCGTGACTCACTCTTGCGTGGCTCACTCTTGCGTGGCTCACTCTTGCGTGGCTCACTCTTGCGTGACTCACTCCTGCTGTACTCACTCTTGCGTGGCTCACTCTTGCGTGGCTCACTCTTGCGTGACTCACTCCTGCTGTACTCACTCTTGTGTGACTCACTCTTGCGTGGCTCACTCTTGCGTGGCTCACTCTTGTGTGACTCACTCTTGTGTGACTCACTCTTGTGTGTTCCTCAGCTGAAGCTGCAGGAGCTCGTCAGCTTCGCCGTCAGACAGGGTGAGTGACAGCGAGTGACGGCGAGTGACGGCGAGTGACGGCGAGTGACGGCGAGTGACGGCGAGTGACGGCGAGTGACGACGTAACTTGTGCTCCAGGCTTCGACGTGGGCGTGAACAAGCAGCTGATGGCGCAGGTGTCCGGCCTCCACCTGGGACCTCCTCGAGCTCCTGTGGTGACTCGTCCTGCAGCCGTCGCCTCGGCCATCAAAGAGAAATATGACTCTTTGTTTGACATGTGACTGTGATGTTAGTGTCTACAGTTGAAGGTTCTCTGCTTCACTGTGTGTTGAGGTCTGATCACACGTGTGACTGTGATGTTAGTGTCTACAGTTGAAGGTTCTCTGCTTCACTGTGTGTTAAGGTCTGATCACACGTGTGACTGTGATGTTAGTGTCTACAGTTGAAGGTTCTCTGCTTCACTGTGTGTTGAGGTCTGATCACACGTGTGACTGTGATGTTAGTGTCTACAGTTGAAGGTTCTCTGCTTCACTGTGTGTTGAGGTCTGATCACACGCGTGACTGTGATGTTAGTGTCTACAGTTGAAGGTTCTCTGCTTCACTGTGTGTTGAGGTCTGATCACACGTGTGACTGTGATGTTAGTGTCTACAGTTGAAGGTTCTCTGCTTCACTGTGTGTTGAGGTCTGATCACACGCGTGACTGTGATGTTAGTGTCTACAGTTGAAGGTTCTCTGCTTCACTGTGTGTTGAGGTCTGATCACACGTGTGACTGTGATGTTAGTGTCTACAGTTGAAGGTTCTCTGCTTCACTGTGTGTTGAGATCTGATCACACGTGTGACTGTGATGTTAGTGTCTACAGTTGAAGGTTCTCTGCTTCACTGTGTGTTGAGGTCTGATCACACGTGTGACTGTGATGTTAGTGTCTACAGTTGAAGGTTCTCTGCTTCACTGTGTGTTGAGGTCTGATCACACGTGTGACTGTGATGTTAGTGTCTACAGTTGAAGGTTCTCTGCTTCACTGTGTGTTGAGGTCTGATCACACGCGTGACTGTGATGTTAGTGTCTACAGTTGAAGGTTCTCTGCTTCACTGTGTGTTGAGGTCTGATCACACGCGTGTCGAAGATAAATCTATTCATGTTCCAAGCGTGTTTCTCCTCATGATCGCGAGGATAATAACGAACGCTACACTTGATTTGACCTCTTTTTCTGTCACTTTGTCGTAACATTTGACCTCTGACCTCCACACGTGGAGAGACTCGTCAGTTTAGTAACAGTTAGTTGTTATGAAAGTCATGTGAAGCGAGGTTTGTGTGAAACAATAAAAGCATCTGAACCAGAAAATAATGTTTCACTTCCGTCCCAACAGAACCTCATTCAACATCAATTTAAAAGTGTGTCGTGTGTGTGTCGTGTGTGTCGTCATTAAACATTTAACAATCAACTTCATTTATCATTTTTGTCTTATATAATTCTTTACTACTTAAAACTTCACATGATGCTCATGTTCTGTCCAACTTGCTACGTGACGTCACACGTATATGCGAACGTCTCTTAAACATGTTTTTTATGGGTTAAATAAACGTCAACAGAACGTTTACATGATACTTTTTACCTCATAAAACATTTATATTGACTTAAGACGATCTTCGTCAACATCATCACTTTCTTTCACTTCCTGGTCTGACGATCATGTGACTTTGACACCAACAGGAAGTGTCTGCGCTACATGTGACGAAGCTGCTGATTGGCTGATGCTGTTTTACTAATAATAACATAATAATAATATAATAATAACACACAACTGTACAATGAAATACAAACATTCGAGTTCAGAAATAATTCGCTTTCCAAATAAATAGTTATAATATTCTATAACTCATTCTACCTGTGTGTAGTTCATGAACCTCAGGAATTATTTAGTTTTCATTTAGATTTCTTTCCTGATTTAAATCAATTAAATGTATATCTGCCCACTTTATTGAAGGATTTTATTTGTGTTTAATGTGTTCCATTTGTAAAAATGTATGCACTACAAAAATATCTTTAATGTTACAATTAAGAAAATAAAACCTCATATATTACAACCGTATTACGTTAAGAGAACAAATCACAATAATATCATGGAATATACAAGATGTTTATTAACAGAAGTGTTAGAAAAACACAGGATTTTAAATGTTTCATGAGGTAAAAGGTATCATGTAAACGTTCTGTTGACGTTTCTTTAAAAATATTTTAAAGAGACGTTCGCGTATGCAGCGTGTGACGTCATCACGTAGGAAGTGGGGTCAGAAAATGTACCTCCAGCGGAACTACTCAACCGAGGGGACGCAATTGACGGTTGCACACGGAGCTCCCCCCCAGACTTCCGGCCAGCTCAGCGCGTCAGACCTGCGGTGTTGTCACTCCTCAGTTGTTGTCACTCCTCAGTTGTTGTGTTGTTGTTGTGTTGTTGTTGTTCTAAATAGACAACATGGTGCTGCTCACGATGATCGCTCGCCTCGCGGACGGACTTCCTTTAGCGGCGTCGATGCAGGAGGACGAGCAGGTGAATATATATATATATATATATATATATATATATTTATATATATAAGTATATTGATGTCAACGTCATGACTGTTACTATCTGTTAATGTGATCATTAGAGTTACTGTTTTTATTAGTGTTATTGTTTTTATTAGTATTATTGTAATCATTAGTGTTATTGTTTTTATTAGTATTATTGTAATCATTAGTGTTGTTGTTTTTATTAGTATTATTATAATCATTAGTATTATTGTTTTTATTAGTATTATTGTTTTTATTAGTGTTATTGTTTTTATTATTGTTATTGTTTTTATTAGTGTTATTGTTTTTATTAGTGTTATTATAATCATTAGTATTATTGTTTTTATTAGTGTTATTATAATCATTAGTATTATTGTTTTTATTAGTGTTATTATAATCATTAGTATTATTGTAATCATTAGAGTTACTGTTTTTATTAGTGTTATTGTTTTTATTAGTATTATTGTAATCATTAGTGTTATTGTTTTTATTAGTGTTATTATAATCATTAGTATTATTGTTTTTATTAGTGTTATTATAATCATTAGTATTATTGTAATCATTAGAGTTACTGTTTTTATTAGTGTTATTGTTTTTATTAGTATTATTGTAATCATTAGTGTTATTGTTTTTATTAGTGTTATTGTTTTTATTAGTGTTATTATAATCATTAGTATTATTGTTTTTATTAGTATTATTATAATCATTAGTATTATTGTTTTTATTAGTGTTATTATAATCATTAGTATTATTGTTTTTATTAGTATTATTATAATCATTAGTATTATTGTTTTTATTAGTGTTATTGTTTTTATTAGTGTTATTATAATCATTAGTATTATTATAATCATTAGTATTATTGTAATCATTAGTGTTATTGTTTTTATTAGTATTATTGTAATCATGAGTGTTATTGTTTAAACGTTTTATTGACTCGACTCAACGATGCCGATGACTCGACTCAACGATGCCGATGACTCGACTCAATGATGCCGATGACTCGACTCAATGGTGCCGATGACTCGACTCAACGATGCCGATGACTCGACTCAACGATGCCGATGACTCGACTCAATGATGCCGATGACTCGACTCAACGATGCCGATGACTCGACTCAACGATGCCGATGACTCGACTCAATGGTGCCGATGACTCGACTCAACGATGCCGATGACTCGACTCAACGATGCCGATGACTCGACTCAATGGTGCCGATGACTCGACTCAATGATGCCGATGACTCGACTCAATGGTGCCGATGACTCGACTCAACGATGCCGATGATTCGACTCAATGATGCCGATGACTCGACTCAACGATGCCGATGACTCGACTCAATGATGCCGATGACTCGACTCAATGATGCCGATGACTCGACTCAACGATGCCGATGACTCGACTCAACGATGCCGATGACTCGACTCAATGATGCCGATGACTCGACTCAACGATGCCGATGACTCGACTCAATGATGCCGATGACTCGACTCAACGATGTCGATGACTCGACTCAATGATGCCGATGACTCGACTCAATGATGCCGATGACTCGACTCAATGTGCCGATGACTCGACTCAATGATGTCGATGACTCGACTCAATGATGCCGATGACTCGACTCAATGTGCCGATGACTCGACTCAATGATGTCGATGACTCGACTCAAAGATGCCGATGACTCGACTCAACGATGCCGATGACTCGACTCAATTATGCCGATGACTCGACTCAACGATGCCGATGACTCGACTCAACGATGCCGATGACTCGACTCAATGATGCCGATGACTCGACTCAATGATGCCGATGACTCGACTCAATGTGCCGATGACTCGACTCAATGATGTCGATGACTCGACTCAATGATGCCGATGACTCGACTCAATGTGCCGATGACTCGACTCAAAGATGCAGATGACTCGACTCAACGATGCCGATGACTCGACTCAACGATGCCGATGACTCGACTCAACGATGCCGATGACTCGACTCAACGATGCCGATGACTCGACTCAACGATGCCGATGACTCGACTCAACGATGCCGATGACTCGACTCAACGATGCCGATGACTCGACTCAACGATGCCGATGACTCGACTCAACGATGCCGATGACTCGACTCAACGATGCCGATGACTCGACTCAACGATGCCGATGACTCGACTCAACGATGCCGATGACTCGACTCAACGATGCCGATGACTCGACTCAACGATGCCGATGACTCGACTCAACGATGCCGATGACTCGACTCAACGATGCCGATGACTCGACTCAACGATGCCGATGACTCGACTCAACGATGCCGATGACTCGACTCAACGATGCCGATGACTCGACTCAACGATGCCGATGACTCGACTCAACGATGCCGATGACTCGACTCAACGATGCCGATGACTCGACTCAACGATGCCGATGACTCGACTCAACGATGCCGATGACTCGACTCAACGATGCCGATGACTCGACTCAACGATGCCGATGACTCGACTCAACGATGCCGATGACTCGACTCAACGATGCCGATGACTCGACTCAACGATGCCGATGACTCGACTCAACGATGCCGATGACTCGACTCAACGATGCCGATGACTCGACTCAACGATGCCGATGACTCGACTCAACGATGCCGATGACTCGACTCAACGATGCCGATGACTCGACTCAACGATGCCGATGACTCGACTCAACGATGCCGATGACTCGACTCAATGATGCCGATGACTCGACTCAACGATGCCGATGACTCGACTCAATGATGCCGATGACTCGACTCAACGATGCCGATGACTCGACTCAACGATGCCGATGACTCGACTCAATGATGCCGATGACTCGACTCAATGATGCCGATGACTCGACTCAATGATGCCGATGACTCGACTCAATGATGCCGATGACTCGACTCAACGATGCCGATGACTCGACTCAACGATGCCGATGACTCGACTCAATGATGCCGATGACTCGACTCAATGATGCCGATGACTCGACTCAATGATGCCGATGACTCGACTCAACGATGCCGATGACTCGACTCAACGATGCCGATGACTCGACTCAACGATGCCGATGACTCGACTCAATGATGCCGATGACTCGACTCAATGATGCCGATGACTCGACTCAATGATGCCGATGACTCGACTCAACGATGCCGATGACTCGACTCAACGATGCCGATGACTCGACTCAACGATGCCGATGACTCGACTCAACGATGCCGATGACTCGACTCAACGATGTCGATGACTCGACTCAACGATGCCGATGACTCGACTCAACGATGCCGATGACTCGACTCAACGATGTCGATGACTCGACTCAACGATGCCGATGACTCGACTCAACGATGCCGATGACTCGACTCAATGATGCCGATGACTCGACTCAACGATGCCGATGACTCGACTCAACGATGCCGATGACTCGACTCAACGATGTCGATGACTCGACTCAACGATGCCGATGACTCGACTCAATGATGCCGATGACTCGACTCAATGATGCCGATGACTCGACTCAACGATGCCGATGACTCGACTCAACGATGCCGATGACTCGACTCAACGATGCCGATGACTCGACTCAATGATGCCGATGACTCGACTCAACGATGCCGATGACTCGACTCAACGATGCCGATGACTCGACTCAATGATGCCGATGACTCGACTCAACGATGCCGATGACTCGACTCAACGATGCCGATGACTCGACTCAACGATGCCGATGACTCGACTCAATGATGCCGATGACTCGTGTTGCTGTGAATCTGTTGTTGAGACTCAACTGACGTTTCTTTTCTCCTTTGCTTTCCAAAGGAAAGTGAAAAGGTTGGTTTTGTGTGTCTGTTGTGTGTTTGTGTGACACACAGAGACGACAACATTCAATGTCGACGCGATCACGACATCATCAGTCGTCGTCTCTGTTGGTGTCGTGATCCAACCCTGGAGGTTCTGATGGCGTCTCTCTCTCCAGCTGGGTCGTGACCTGCAGCAGTACCAGAGTCAAGCCAAGCAGCTGTTCAGGAAACTCAACGACCAGAGTCCCAGTCGCTGCACTCTAGAGGCCGGAGCCATGTCTTTTCAGTGAGTGAGGGGTGAGACACGAGGGGTGAGACACGAGGGGTGAGACACGAGGGGTGAGACAAACGAGGGGTGAGACAAAAGAGGGGTGAGACAAAAGAGGGGTGAGACAAACGAGGGGTGAGACAAACGAGGGGTGAGACACGAGGGGTGAGACAAACGAGGGGTGAGACACACGAGGGGTGAGACACGAGGGGTGAGACAAACGAGGGGTGAGACACACGAGGGGTGAGACAAACGAGGGGTGAGACACACGAGGGATGAGACACACAAGGGGTGAGACACACGAGGGGTGAGACAAACGAGGGGTGAGACACGAGGGGTGAGACACACGAGGGGTGAGACTCAAGAGGGGTAAGACACACGAGGGGTGAGACTCACGAGGGGTGAGACACACGAGGGGTGAGACACACAAGGGGTGAGACACACGAGGGGTGAGACACAAGGGGTGAGACTCAAGAGGGGTGAGACACACGAGGGGTGAGACAAACGAGGGGTGAGACACGAGGGGTGAGACACACGAGGGGTGAGACTCAAGAGGGGTAAGACACACGAGGGGTGAGACTCACGAGGGGTGAGACACAAGGGGTGAGACAAACGAGGGGTGAGACACACGAGGGGTGAGACACAAGGGGTGAGACAAACGAGGGGTGAGACACACAAGGGGTGAGACACACGAGGGGTGAGACACATGAGGGGTGAGACACACGAGGGGTGAGACACATGAGGGGTGAGACACACGAGGGGTGAGACACAAGAGTGGTTTAGACCCAACAGTCCACGATGGTCATGATAACACGTGTGTTGTGTTGTGTGTTGTGTTGTGTGTCCAGTTACCTCATAGAGAAAGGTGTGTGTTACCTGGTGCTGTGTGAAGCAAGTTTCCCCAAAAAACTGGCCTTTGCTTACCTGGAGGATCTTCAGGGAGAATTCAACGAGCAGCACGGAAAGAGAGTCACGACTGTTTCACGACCGTATTCCTTCATCGAGTTTGGTACGAGTGTGAGTGTGTGTGTCAGGCGTGTGTGTGTCGAGCTGACCTGTCTCTCTGGACCAGACACCTACATCCAGAAGACCAAGAAGTCGTACATCGACAGCCGAGCGAGGAGGAACCTGGGCAGCATCAACACGGAGCTGCAGGACGTGCAGAGGATCATGGTGGCCAACATAGAGGAGGTGCTGCAGCGAGGAGAAGCTCTCTCAGGTCAGAAGATTCAAATGTCCTTCAGACCTGATGGACCTTAACCGTACGTTGCTGAGAGGGTTGTTGACAGACACCTCAGTTGTTTGTTCTTGTGCCTCCAGCTCTGGACTCCAAGGCCAGCAACTTGTCCAGCCTGTCCAAGAAGTACAGAAGTGACGCCAAGTATCTGAACACTCGCTCCACGTACGCGAAGCTGGCGGCCGGAGGAGTTTTCTTCATCATGTTCATCGTCTACGTTCGCTTCTGGTGGCTCTGAGCTTCATGAGGAGCTTCGTGAGGAGCATCCTGAGGAACATCCTGAGGAGCATCCTGAGGATCCAGATCCTCCTGAGGAACATCCGAGGATCCTCCTGCGATATATCCTGAGGAGCATACTGAGGAACATCCTGAGGATCCTGATCCTCCTGAGGATCCTTCTGAGGAACATCCTGAGAAACATCCTGAGGATCCAGATCCTCCTGAGGAACATCCGAGGATCCTCCTGAGATATATCCTGAGGAGCATACTGAGGAACATCCTGAGGATCCTGATCCTCCTGAGGATCCTTCTGAGGAACATCCTGAGAAACATCCTGAGGATCCAGATCCTCCTGAGGAACATCCGAGGATCCTCCTGAGATATATCCTGAGGATCCTCCTGAGGAACATCCTGAGGATCCTTCTGAGGAACATCCTGAGAAACATCCTGAGGATCCTGATCCTCCTGAGGATCCTCCATAGGAACATCCTGAGGAGCATCTGTAGACCCGCAGAAGAAACCAGTCCTGATCCTTGATGAGACTGTTCAGATGCTCTGATGTCATCTGAGTGCTTTGATTGACAGCTGCAGTCGTCCTGGAGACTGAAGTTCAATGTTCGTGAATTTGAGAGTTTGAAGAGAAAAGTTGTTTTTGTTCTTCTCGTGTTTATTTGGTCCTGAGAACGTTTGACTGAACCTTTACTTCCTGTGTCTCCTCCTGTGTCTCCTCCTGTGTCTCCTCCTCTGTCTCCTCCTCTGTCTCCTCCTCTGTCTCCTCCTGTGTCTCCTCCTCTGTCTCCTCCTGTGTCTCCTCCTCTGTCTCCTCCTCTGTCTCCTCCTGTGTCTCCTCCTCTGTCTCCTCCTGTGTCTCCTCCTGTGTCTCCTCCTGTGTCTCCTCCTGTGTCTCCTCCTCTGTCTCCTCCTGTGTCTCCTCCTGTGTCTCCTCCTGTGTCTCCTCCTGTGTCTCCTCCTGTGTCTCCTCCTCTGTCTCCTCCTGTGTCTCCTCCTCTGTCTCCTCCTGTGTCTCCTCCTCTGTCTCCTCCTCTGTCTCCTCCTGTGTCTCCTCCTCTGTCTCCTCCTGTGTCTCCTCCTGTGTCTCCTCCTGTGTCTCCTCCTGTGTCTCCTCCTCTGTCTCCTCCTGTGACTCCTCATGTGTCTCCTCCTGTGTATCCTCATGTGTCTCCTCCTGTGTCTCCTCCTCTGTCTCCTCCTCTGTCTCCTCCTCTGTCTCCTCCTCTGTCTCCTCCTGTGTCTCCTCCTGTGTCTCCTCCTCTGTCTCCTCCTGTGTCTCCTCCTCTGTCTCCTCCTCTGTCTCCTCCTCTGTCTCCTCCTGTGTCTCCTCCTCTGTCTCCTCCTGTGTCTCCTCCTCTGTCTCCTCCTGTGTCTCCTCCTCTGTCTCCTCCTGTGTCTCCTCCTCTGTCTCCTCCTCTGTCTCCTCATGTGTCTCCTCCTCTGTCTCCTCCTGTGTCTCCTCCTCTGTCTCCTCCTCTGTCTCCTCCTCTGTCTCCTCCTCTGTCTCCTCATGTGTCTCCTCCTCTGTCTCCTCCTGTGTCCCCTCCTCTGTCTCCTCCTCTGTCTCCTCCTGTGTCTCCTCCTCTGTCTCCTCCTCTGTCTCCTCCTCTGTCTCCTCCTGTGTATCGTCATGTGTCTCCTCATGTGTCTCCTCATCTGTCTCCTCCTGTGTCTCCTCCTGTGTCTCCTCGTGTGACTCCTCCTGTGTATCGTCATGTGTCTCCTCATGTGTCTCCTCCTGTGTCTCCTCCTGTGTATCGTCATGTGTCTCCTCATGTGTCTCCTCCTGTGACTCCTCATGTGTCTCCTCATGTGTCTCCTCCTCTGTCTCCTCCTGTGACTCCTCATGTGTCTCCTCATGTGTCTCCTCATGTGTCTCCTCCTCTGTCTCCTCATGTGTCTCCTCATGTGTCTCCTCCTCTGTCTCCTCATGTGTCTCCTCATGTGTCTCCTCCTCTGTCTCCTCCTGTGACTCCTCCTGTGACTCCTCACAGGCTCCAGTAGATGAACATGTAGAGCAACTGACGTCACTTTTCTTCTTCATCTATAAATAAAATAATTTGCACAACAAAGAAAAATAACTGACAAATGGTGTATTTTTATCATCTTCATCTTTATCTTCATCTTCATCTTCATCTTCATCTTCATCTTCATCTTCACCTTCATCATCATCATCATCATCTTTATCTTCATCATCATCATCTTTATCTTTATCTTCATCTCTATCTTCATCATCATCTTCATCTTTATCTTCATCTCTATCTTTATCATCTTCATCATCTTTATCTTCACCACCATCTTTATCATCTTCATCTTTATCTTCATCATCATCATCTTTATCTTCATCATCTTTATCTTCATCATCATCTTTGTCTTCATCATCTTTATCATCATCATCATCATCATCATCATCTTCATCATCATCATCATCATCATCTTCATCATCTTTATCTTCATCATCATCATCTTCATCATCATCTTTGTCTTCATCATCTTTATCATCATCATCATCTTCATCATCATCATCATCATCATCTTCATCATCATCATCATCATCATCATCATCATCATCTTCATCATCTTTATCTTCATCATCATCTTCATCATCATCTTTGTCTTCATCATCTTTATCATCATCATCATCTTCATCATCATCATCATCATCATCATCATCATCATCATCTTCATCATCATCATCATCATCATCATCATCATCTTCATTATCTGTATGTTGAGGTTTTTCATTGACAAAATTAAATTTATCAAAGAG
>NC_141819.1:917899-927899 GCF_982586985.1 Callionymus lyra
ACACACACTTACACTGTAACACGCTTTATAAATACAAATTACTTACTTACACACACCACATATGCACACATAGATATATACACACTTACAGACATATACACACACAGATACACACACAAACACACACATACAGTACACTCATATATATTATATATTCAGGTGTTATATCCACGTATATCCAGGTGTTATATCCAGTTGTTATATCCAGGTATATCCAGGTATATCCAGGTATATCCAGGTCTTATATTCATGTGTTATATCGAGGTGTTATATCCAGTTGTTATATCCAGGTATATACAGGTATATTCAGGTGTTATATCCAGTTGTTATATCCAGGTATATCCAGGTGTCATATCCAGGTGTTATATCCACGTATATCCAGGTGTTATATCCAGTTGTTATATCCAGGTATATCCAGGTATATCCAGGTCTTATATTCATGTGTTATATCGAGGTGTTATATCCAGTTGTTATATCCAGGTATATTCAGGTGTTATATCCAGTTGTTATATCCAGGTATATCCAGGTATATCCAGGTATATTCAGGTGTTATATCCAGGTGTTAGATCCAGGTAGATCCAGGTAAATCCAGGTGTTATATCCAGGTGTTATATCCAGGTATATCCAGGTGTTATATCCAGGTATATTCAGGTGTTATATCCAGGTATATCCAGGTATATTCAGGTGTTATATCCAGGTGTTATATTCAGGTGTTATATCCAGGTATATTCAGGTGTTATATCCAGGTGTTATATCAAGGTATATTCAGGTGTTATATCCAGGTGTTATATCCAGGTAGATCCAGGTGTTGTATTCAGGTATTATATCCAGGTGTTATATCCAGGTATATCCAGGTGTCATTTCCAGGTGTTATATCCAGGTATATCCAGGTGTTATATCCAGGTATATCCAGGTGTTATATATAGATATATCCAGGTATATTCAGGTGTAATATCCGCGTATATCCAGGTGTTATATTCAGGTGTTATATCCAGGTGTTATATCCAGGTATATCCAGGTGTTATATCCAGGTATATTCAGGTGTTATATCCAGGTATGTCCAGGTGTTATATCCAGGTATATTCAGGTGTTATATCCAGGTATATCAAGGTGTTATGTCCAGCTATATTCAGGTGTTATATCCAAGTAGATCCAGGTGTTATATTCAGGTGTTATATCCAGGTAGATCCAGGTGTTATATTCAGGTGTTATATCCAGGTGTTATATCCAGGTATATCCGGGTGTCATAAACAGGTGTTATATCCAGGTATATCCAGGTATATCCAGGTATATCCATGTGTTATATCCAGGTATATTCAGGTGTTATATCCAGGTGTTATATGCAGGTGTTATATCAAGGTGTTATATCCAGGTATATCCAGGTATATTCAGGTGTTATATCCAGGTGTTATATCCACGTATATCCAGGTGTTGTATTCATGTGTTATATCCAGGTGTTATATCCAGGTGTTATTACCAGGTATATCCAGTTGTTATATCCAGGTATATTCAGGTGTTATATCCAGGTAGATCCAGGTGTTATATCCAGGTATATCCAGGTGTTATATCCAGGTAAATCCAGGTGTTATATGCAGTTGTTATATCCAGGTGTTATATGCAGGTATATCCAGGTGTTATATCCAGGTGTTATATCCAGGTGTTATATTCAGGTGTTATATCCAGTTATATTCAGGTGTTATATCCAGGTATATGCAGGTGTTATATCCAGGTGTTATATCCAGGTATATCCAGGTGTTATATCCAGGTGTTATATCCAGGTGTTATATTCAGGTGTTATATCCAGGTGTTATATCCAGGTATATTCAGGTGTTATATCCAGGTGTTGTATCCAGGTGTTATATCCAGGTGTTATATTCAGGTGTTATATCCAGGTGTTATATCCAGGTATATTCAGGTGTTTTATCCAGGTGTTTTATCCAGGTGTTGTATCCAGGTGTTATATCCAGGTGTTATATCCAGGTGTTATATCCAGGTATATTCAGGTGTTATATCCAGGTGTTATATTCAGGTGTTATATCCAGGTGTTATATCCAGGTGTTATATTCAGGTGTTATAGCCAGGTGTTATATCGAGGTGTTATATTCAGGTGTTATATCCAGGTGTTATATCCAGGTATATTCAGGTGTTATATTCAGGTGTTATATCCAGGTGTTATATCCAGGTATATTCAGGTGTTATATTCAGGTGTTATATCCAGGTGTTATATCCAGATGTTATATCCAGGTATATTCAGGTGTTATATCCAGGTGATATATTTAGGTATTATATCCAGGTTTTATATCCAGGTATATTCAGGTGTTATATCCAGGTATATTCAGGTTTTGTTTTCAGGTGTTATATCCAGATGTTATATCCAGGTATATTCAGGTGTTATATCCAGGTGTTATATCCAGGTATATCCAGGTATATTCAGGTGTTATATCCAGGTATATCCAGGTATATTTAGGTGTTATCTCCAGGTGTTATATTCAGGTGTTATATCCAGTTGTTATATCCAGGTATTTCCAGTTATATCCATGTATATCCAGGTGTTATGTCCAGGTATATCCAGGTGTTATATCCAGCTATATTCAGGTGTCATATCCAGGTGTTATATCCAGGTATATCCAGGTGTTATATCCAGGTGTTATATCCAGGTATATCCAGGTGTTATATCCAGGTATATCCAGGTGTTATATCCCGATATATTCAGGTGTTATATCCAGGTATATCCAGGTGTTATATCCAGGTGTTATATCCAGGTATATCCAGGTGTTATATCCCGATATATTCAGGTGTTATATCCAGGTATATCCAGGTGTTATATCCAGGTATATCCAGGTGTTATATCCAGGTATATCCAGGTGTTATATCCCGATATATTCAGGTGTTATATCCAGGTATATCCAGGTGTTATATCCCGATATATTCAGGTGTTATATCCAGGTATATCCAGGTATATCCAGGTGTTATATCCAGATATATTCAGGTGTTATATCCAGGTATATCCAGGTGTTATATCCAGGTTTTATATCCAGGTATAAGTGGTGTGGGTGTGTTGATTTGTGTGTTGAATAGAATAGAATAGAATAGAAAATGTTTATTCATCCAGAAGGAAACACTTTCACATCAACAGCACAGTTGGAAAAAAAATAAAGTGCAAGGAAAAAAAGAAATAATAAAAGAGTTAATACAAAATAAAATAAAAACGATCTTAAAAATATACAAATTATTTACAAAATTAGAAATGTAACACTATTAACAAAATACAATAGAATAAAATAAAATAAAATTAAAATAAAAACAAAAAATAAAAAATAAAATAAAACACACGAGAAAAAAAACACACTACGGATTAGCATCAGGATATTTAAAGAGTTAAATGACACCAGTTGGGATGAAGGACCTTCTATACGCTCCTACACTGGGGGGCCTGAACCCCTGAAGGAGCTGCTCCTCCTCAGGTGCAGAGGAGTGTTGTCCCTGATGGAGGAGAGTCTGGAGAGTGTCCTCCTCTCTCCCACCTCCTCCACCTCCTCCTCTCTCCCACCTCCTCCACCTCCTCCTCTCTCCCACCTCCTCCTCTCTCCCACCTCCTCCTCTCTCCCACCTCCTCCTCTCTCCCACCTCCTCCACCTCCTCCTCTCTCCCACCTCCTCCTCTCTCCCACCTCCTCCTCTCTCCCACCTCCTCCACCTCCTCCTCTCTCCCACCTCCTCCACCTCCTCCTCTCTCCCACCTCCTCCTCTCTCCCACCTCCTCCACGAGTCCAGCGAGCGACAGGACAGATCCTCGTGACCAGCCTGTTCAGTCTCTTCCTGTCCCGGTCCTGCTGCTGCTCCCCAGCAGACCACAGATAGCAGATCTACCACAGAGTCATAAAAGGTCCTTAAAAGTGGTCTGCACACTCCGAAGGACCTCAGTCTCCCCAGGAGGTGGAGGCGACTTCGGCCCTTCTTGTACACGGCGTTGATGTGTGTGGACCAGTTCAGTTTATTGTTGAGGTGAACACCAGGTATTTGAAGCTGTCCAGCAGCTCAATGTCCGAGCCCTGGATGCTCACCGGTTGATGTGGTGGAGACTTTTTCCTGAAGTCAATCACCATCTCCCTTGTCTTACCGGTGTTTAAGCAAAGGTGCTCTCACACCAGTCAACAAAGTCCTTGATGACTGACCTGTACTCCAGCTCGCCCCCCCAGACACGCAGCCCACAATGGCCGAGTCGTCAGAAAACTTCTGGAGGTGACAGCTGCTGGAGTCATAGGTAAAGTCCGCCGTGTAGAGGGAGAAAAGGAAAGGTGGCAGCACTGTCCCTTGAGGCACCCCGGTGCTGCAGATGGTCACCTCAGATGGTGTGTGTGTGCGTGGTTGTCTGTGTGTTGGTGTGTGTGAGTGTGTGTCCATGTGTGAGTGTGGGCGTGGGTGTCTGTGTGCGTTGCTTTGTGAGCGCTTCCGGTGAGCCTTTGATCGGCTGCTTGAACGTGAGCTCTTTCAATAATTGCCAAAAACAGTCTTAACAGTTTTAACGACTACTTGTCCGGATATTATGCTCATATCACTAAAGATATGTCTCAAGCATCTATGATCTATGATCGTGATGCTCTTTTCAACAGAGAGTCGATGGAGGATTATAATCACAACCGTTATCAACGTCCAGTGAATATGTTTCCGGCTCCGCTTCTCATCGACTCGGACTCTGTGGAATATCGTTTGATCTCTCGGGCGATTTCCACAAGGGATCGAGTCGGTCTGGAGTTCAGGTCAGGATGAGACGTGCAGTTGCGATCGCTCGGAACAACTCTGACGTCATCGGACGTCATCGATGTTTGATCGACATTCCTCTCACTGAAGAGCGTGACGACACATCAGCGCTGCCGTCTGTCCAGACCTCAAGGAAAGGTGGTAAGATTTGTTCATTTCCTCTCTTTAATTCGGCTTTTACTACCGAGTTGAACGTCAGTGACAGCTGGTACCCACGTGACCGCTGTTCGCTTCAAAAGATCCCGCTCTGGGCGCCTGTAAGTGACGCGGCGTCATCAGTGACATCATTGTTGCTGAATGTAGGACTTCTGAATGTTCGCTCCATTACTTATAAATCCTTTATTCTTAATGATCTTTTCACAAGAGATCATTTGGATTTATTATTATGTCTGAGCCCCTCTCCTCCTCTTGGTCTTCCTTCACTGCTGTATCTTTGGGTGATATTTCGGCACTAGTGAACAAGATGATTGTAGGCTGTCTATCAAAGTATTTGATGTAATTGGCCCCTGGGTTACCAATATGGTGAACCTCTCCCTTTCCACAGGGGTTTTTCCCAATGCATTTAAACATGGCATTGTGGAGCCTCTGCTCAAAAAGCCAGGCTTAGACCCAACTGACCTCAGTAATTTCAGGCCTATTTCTAAGCTCCCTTTCTTGTCCAAGATCTTGGAGAAGGTGGTGTCTGAGCAGCTGTTCCTGGATCAGAGCGACATCCATGAGAAGTTTCAGTCTGGCTTCCGTAAACATCTACGGAGACAGTCTTACTGAAGGTGTCCAGTGACATCATGATGTTCTGGTTCTCTTGGATCTGTCCTCAGCCTTTGACACAGTTGAATCAGATCCTGCTGAGAAGACTGAGGGATGAAGACTGTCTGGGTCTGTGTTAGAATGGTTCTCATCTTACCTTTCTGGGCGCAGTTTTAGTGTATCTGTCAATCAAATGAGGTCTGAATCGGCAGATCTGTTGTGTGGAGTCCCTCAAGGTTCTGTTCTGGGTCCTTTATTGTTTTTGCTGTACTTTATGCCCCTCGGTAAAATCATTCAGAGATTTCCAGATGTTTGTTGTCACATGTTTGCTGATGACATCCAGCTCTACTGCTCTGTTGATCCAACTGAGCCCCAGAGGCTGAACTTAGTCAATTGTTGCTAGAAATCAAACAATGAGTGAAAACACTTTGAAGCTAAATGTGGACAAAACTGAAACTATGGTGATTGTTGATGATAAGGTTCCAGGGTTGAGTCAGTACTTGAGTGACTTATGTCAGTCTGTCAAACTGAGCCTGAGAAACCTGGGTGTTGTATTTGATAAAGACATGTCAGTAGAAAACTGACCAGAAACTGTTTCCTTCAACTGAGAAAAATCTCTAAACTTGGGAAAATGTTGTCACAACATGATCTGGATCTTATAATCCATGCGTTTGTTTCTTCTCGTCTGGACTATTGTAACAGTTTGTTTTCATGTCTTAACAAGAAGGATCGTCTCGCCTGCAGTTCGTTCAAAACTCTGCAGCCAGAATTCTGAGCCGAAGTAGAAGAACTCACATTTCTCCTTCAAACTCTTCAATTCAATTCAATTCAATTCAATTCAATTCAATTCAGTTTTATTTCAAGTGTCTTATCATAACAAAGTTATCTCAAGACACTATACAGTTGAAATAAGACTACAGTTGATTAAGGAAAAATAGATCCAGCAATTCAACAAAGAGCAAGAAACAAAACACTGTACAGTGAGCAATGGAGAGGAAAAACTTCCTTTTAAAAGGCAGAAACCTCGAGCGGAACCAGACTCATTGTTGACGGCCTGCCGCTTTGACCGGCTGGGAGGAAGGATGGGGGGGTAGACAGATGGATAAGGAGAGGAGTGAGGGAGGATATAGTGAGAGAAAAGAGGAGAGTGTAGGAGGGTCCATGGGGGTGCTGGAGAGAACTCGGGATCTGATGACGTGGTGAAGATCCTGGATCAGCAGCAGCTCTGGAGGTGGATCCCTGGATCAGCAACAGCTCTGGAGGTGGATCCCTGGATCAGCAGCAGCTCTGGAGGTGGATCCCTGGATCAGCAACAGCTCTGGAGGTGGATCCCTGGATCAGCAGCAGCTCTGGAGGTGGATCCCTGGATCAGCAACAGCTCTGGAGGTGGATCCCTGGATCAGCAGCAGCTCTGGAGGTGGATCCCTGGATCAGCAGCAGCTCTGGAGGTGGATCCCTGGATCAGCAGCAGCTCTGGAGGTGGATCCCTGGATCAGCAGCAGCTCTGGAGGTGGATCCCTGGATCAGCAGCAGCTCTGGAGGTGGATCCCTGGATCAGCAGCAGCTCTGGAGGTGGATCCCTGGGGCTCCGGGAGAGAAATAAAAAGGTGTGGGTTTGGGACAAATGTAGACAATACACAGGTGTACAGACTCCGGTGACGGGTGAAGATATATAGGGGGGGGGGGGTTGAAAGGAGGTCAGAGGGCACATACCTAGCACAGCAGGATCCAGACACAGGGGCCCAAGCCGCGGCAGGAACCCGCGGGAGACCAGGACCCGGCAGGCGAGATAACCACCAGAGCCAAGCCCGACCCCAAACACCAGCGAGAAGGCGGACCACCACCGGGGGCGCGAGAGGGCGAGCACAGGCGAGGACGACCGAGGAAGCAGAGAGGGGGAGGCACCAGGCGCAGGCAACGGGGCAGAGGGGCAGCCAGAAGAACCAGTCAGGGGATAGGGCCCCGGGGCCAGGCCGGGCGACGGAGGACCCCCAGACCGTCAGGCCGCCACCAAGTCCATAGCAGGGGACCAAGAAACATCTGTGTTTGATGATCTACTGACTCCTTCAAGAAACATGTGTGTTTGATGATCTACTGACTCCTTCAAGAAACATCTGTGTTTGATGATCTACTGACTCCTTTAAGAAACATCTGTGTTTGATGATCTACTGACTCCTTCAAGAAACATCTGTGTTTGATGATCTACTGACTCCTTCAAGAAACATCTGTGTTTGATGATCTACTGACTCCTTCAAGAAACATGTGTGTTTGATGATCTACTGACTCCTTCAAGAAACATGTGTGTTTGATGATCTACTGACTCCTTCAAGAAACATGTGTGTTTGATGATCTACTGACTCCTTCAAGAAACATGTGTGTTTGATGATCTACTGACTCCTTCAAGAAACATGTGTGTTTGATGATCTACTGACTCCTTCAAGAAACATCTGTGTTTGATGATCTACTGACTCCTTCAAGAAACATGTGTGTTTGATGATCTACTGACTCCTTCAAGAAACATCTGTGTTTGATGATCTACTGACTCCTTCAAGAAACATCTGTGTTTGATGATCTACTGACTCCTTCAAGAAACATCTGTGTTTGATGATCTACTGACTCCTTCAAGAAACATGTGTGTTTGATGATCTACTGACTCCTTCAAGAAACATCTGTGTTTGATGATCTACTGACTCTGAAGAAACATCTTAAGACGTTTCTATTTGTTCAGGCTTTTCCTTGAATTTCTGGAACTCCTGTGTTGTTCTCAGTTTTATCTTGACCTTTAAAGTATATACTTTATTGAATATTGTTTTGATTGTTTAAGCGCTTTGTGACCCTGGTCTGGAAAAGCGCTATACAAATAAAAATTACTGTGTGTGTGTGTGTGTGTGTGTGTGTGTGTGTGTGTGTGTGTGTGTGTGTGTGTGTGTGTGTGTCTTTTGCTCCACATCACGATCCAAGCTCTGGTCCAGCCGGGGTCACAACCTTTGACCTATGAAGAAAGTTCACCACGTTATCACGTTGAGTGCTGTGTGTGTGTGTGTGTGTGTGTGTGTGTGTGTGTTGATGAACTTGACGCAGGTTGAAGTCACGGTGAAGATGTGGTGAAACATCAGAGGATCATCACTGAAGTGTTGGTTCAACACCTGAGAGGAGATGATTCAAACATCTCAGGTGAATACTGCTGCCAAGGAGGTCATCGTATGAGCCTGTGAGCAACAGGTGAACAGAGAAAAACACAAAGTGGTGTTTAAACCTTCAGCTGCCTCTCGTGGTCATAAACAAAACATCAGTGACTAAATATATCCAGACATCAAGTCACTCGGGTCTGAAAACGTAAACGCTGGTGGATGTTGTGCTTGAATGACAGCTGCGTTCTCAGGGCTATCATGATGTGTTAATGGTCCAATGCTGTGACTACACACACACAACTTTATTTATACACGCTTGTATTCACCTGAACGTTCTACACACAACTTTATTTATACACGCTTGTATTCACCTGAACGTTCTACACACAACTTTATTTATACACGCTTGTATTCACCTGAACGTTCTACACACAACTTTATTTATACACGCTTGTATTCACCTGAACGTTCTACACACAACTTTATTTATACACGCTTGTATTCACCTGAACGTTCTACACACAACTTTATTTATACACGCTTGTATTCACCTGAATGTTCTACACACAAATTTATTTATACATATGTGTATTCACCTGAACGTTGTACACACAACTTTATTTATATACGCTTGTATTCACCTGAACGTTGTACACACAACTTTATTTATACACACGTGTATTCACCTGAACGTTGTACACACAACTTTATTTATACACACTTGTATTAACCTGAATGTTCTACACACAACTTTATTTATACACACTTGTATTCACCTGAATGTTCTACACACAAATTTATTTATACACACGTGTATTCACCTGAACGTTGTACACACAACTTTATTTATACACACGTGTATTCACCTGAACGTTGTACACACAACTTTATTTATACACACTTGTATTAACCTGAATGTTCTACACACAACTTTATTTATATACACTTGTATTCACCTGAACGTTCTACACACAACTTTATTTATACACACGTGTATTCACCTGAACGTTGTACACACAACTTTATTTATACACACTTGTATTAACCTGAATGTTCTACACACAACTTTATTTATATACACTTGTATTCACCTGAACGTTCTACACACAACTTTATTCATACACACTTGTATTCACCTGAACGTTGTACACACAACTTTATTGATACACACTTGTATTAACCTGAATGTTCTACACACAACTTTATTTATACACGCTTGTATTCACCTGAACGTTCTACACACAACTTTATTTATACACACGTGTATTCACCTGAACGATGTACACACAATTTTATTTATACACACTTGTATTAACCTGAATGTTCTACACACAACTTTATTTATATACACTTGTATTCACC
>NC_141819.1:936501-971501 GCF_982586985.1 Callionymus lyra
GTACTTGACTCTGGTGTTGTGATAGTGTAGTAACAAGTATATATGTGTAGTATTGTCCATTACTTGACTCTAGTGTTGTGATAGTGTAGTGACAAGTATATATGTGTAGTATTGTCCAGTACTTGACTCTGGTGTTGTGATAGTGTAGTAACAAGTATATATGTGTAGTATTGTCCAGTACTTGACTCTGGTGTTGTGATAGTGTAGTAACAAGTATATATGTGTAGTATTGTCCAGTACTTGACTCTGGTGTTGTGATAGTGTAGTAACAAGTATATATGTGTAGTATTGTCCAGTACTTGACTCTGGTGTTGTGATAGTGTAGTAACAAGTATATATGTGTAGTATTGTCCAGTACTTGACTCTGGTGTTGTGATAGTGTAGTAACAAGTATATATGTGTAGTATTGTCCAGTACTTGACTCTGGTGTTGTGATAGTGTAGTAACAAGTATAGATGTGTAGTATTGTCCAGTACTTGACTCTGGTGTTGTGATAGTGTAGTAACAAGTATATATGTGTAGTATTGTCCAGTACTTGACTCTGGTGTTGTGATAGTGTAGTAACCAGTATATATGTGTAGTATTGTCCAGTACTTGACTCTGGTGTTGTGATAGTGTAGTAACCAGTATATATGTGTAGTATTGTCCAGTACTTGACTCTGGTGTTGTGATAGTGTAGTAACAAGTATATATGTGTAGTATTGTCCAGTACTTGACTCTGGTGTTGTGATAGTGTAGTAACAAGTATATATGTGTAGTATTGTCCAGTACTTGACTCTGGTGTTGTGATAGTGTAGTAACAAGTATATATGTGTAGTATTGTCCAGTACTTGACTCTGGTGTTGTTATAGTGTAGTAACAAGTATATATGTGTAGTATTGTCCAGTACTTGACTCTGGTGTTGTGATAGTGTAGTAACAAGTATAGATGTGTAGTATTGTCCAGTACTTGACTCTGGTGTTGTGATAGTGTAGTAACAAGTATATATGTGTAGTATTGTCCAGTACTTGACTCTGGTGTTGTGATAGTGTAGTAACAGTATATATGTGTAGTATTGTCCAGTACTTGACTCTGGTGTTGTGATAGTGTAGTAACCAGTATATATGTGTAGTATTGTCCAGTACTTGACTCTGGTGTTGTGATAGTGTAGTAACAAGTATATATGTGTAGTATTGTCCAGTACTTGACTCTGGTGTTGTTATAGTGTAGTAACAAGTATATATGTGTAGTATTGTCCAGTACTTGACTCTAGTGTTGTGATAGTGTAGTAACAAGTATATATGTGTAGTATTGTCCAGTACTTGACTCTGGTGTTGTTATAGTGTAGTAACAAGTATATATGTGTAGTATTGTCCAGTACTTGACTCTGGTGTTGTTATAGTGTAGTAACAAGTATATATGTGTAGTATTGTCCAGTACTTGACTCTGGTGTTGTTATAGTGTAGTAACAAGTATATATGTGTAGTATTGTCCAGTACTTGACTCTGGTGTTGTTATAGTGTAGTAACAAGTATATATGTGTAGTATTGTCCAGTACTTGACTCTGGTGTTGTTATAGTGTAGTAACAAGTATATATGTGTAGTATTGTCCAGTACTTGACTCTGGTGTTGTTATAGTGTAGTAACAAGTATATATGTGTAGTATTGTCCAGTACTTGACTCTGGTGTTGTTATAGTGTAGTAACAAGCATATATGTGTAGTATTGTCCAGTACTTGACTCTGGTGTTGTTATAGTGTAGTAACAAGCATATATGTGTAGTATTGTCCAGTACTAGTGTGTAGAATCCAAACCTGACATTACTGACTCCACTGACGTGACACACAAGTCTGAGAGAGTGAGAGACTCACACTTCCCAGATCTGTTGTTGTGACGTGTTACATCTGTGTGTGTGTGTGTGTGTGTGTGTGTGTGTGTGTGTGTGTGTGTGTGTGTGTGTGTGTGTGTGTGTGTGTGTGTGTGTGTGTGTGTGTGTGTGTGTGTGTGTGTGTGTGTGTGTATGAGTGTGTGTGTGTGAGAGTGTAAGTGTGTGTGTGTGTGTCAGAGAGTGTGTGAGTGTATAGGTGTGTGTGAGAGTGTGTGAGTGTGTGTGAGAGTGTGTACATGTGTGTGTGAGTGTGTACATGTGTGTGTGAGTGAGTGTGTGTGTGTACATGTGTGTGTGTGTGTGTGTGTGTAGTGCAGACACGATGCTGAAAGGTCAGGTGTCTAACGCTGCGAGGTCAGAGGTCAACACGTAGAGTCTTTAAAGACTGACTCGTCTAATGTGTGATTTACTTGCAGGAACATCCTGGAACTATTGACCTTTGACCCTCACGTCAGCACTTTGTTCGTCAGTAGAAACACATGAACAACATGATGAGTGTTGTAACACAGCTGTGGTTGTGTGTTGTGTTGTGTGTTGTGTAGTGTGTTGTATAGTGTGTTGTATAGTGTGTTGTGTTGTATAGTGTGTTGTGTAGTGTGTTGTGTTGTATAGTGTGTTGTATAGTGTGTTGTGTAGTGTGTTGTGTAGTGTGTTGTATAGTGTGTTGTGTTGTATAGTGTGTTGTATAGTGTGTTGTGTTGTATAGTGTGTTGTGTAGTGTGTTGTATAGTGTGTTGTGTAGTGTGTTGTGTAGTGTGTTGTATAGTGTGTTGTGTAGTGTGTTGTGTAGTGTGTTGTGTTGTATAGTGTGTTGTGTTGTGTAGTGTGTTGTATAGTGTGTTGTGTTGTATAGTGTGTTGTATAGTGTGTTGTGTTGTGTAGTGTGTTGTATAGTGTGTTGTATAGTGTGTTGTGTAGTGTGTTGTATAGTGTGTTGTGTTGTATAGTGTGTTGTATAGTGTGTTGTGTTGTATAGTGTGTTGTGTTGTATAGTGTGTTGTGTTGTGTAGTGTGTTGTATAGTGTGTTGTATAGTGTGTTGTGTGTTGTGTTGTATAGTGTGTTGTGTAGTGTGTTGTATATGGTGTTGTGTTGTGTAGTGTGTTGTATAGTGTGTTGTATAGTGTGTTACGTTGTATAGTGTGTTGTGTTGTGTGTTGTGTTGTATAGTGTGTTGTGTAGTGTGTTGCGTTGTGTTGTGTTGTGTGTTGTGTTGTATAGTGTGTTGTGTAGTGTGTTGTATAGTGTGTTGTGTACTGTGTTGTATAGTCTCTTGTGTTGTGTAGTGTGTTGTATAGTGTGTTGTGTTGTATAGTATGTTGTGTAGTGTGTTGTATAGTGTGTTGTGTTGTATAGTGTGTGGTGTAGTGTGTTGTATAGTGTGTTGTGTAGTGTGTTGTATAGTGTGTTGTGTTGTATAGTGTGTGGTGTAGTGTGTTGTATAGTGTGTTGTGTAGTGTGTTGTATAGTGTGTGGTATAGTGTGTTGTGTAGTGTGTTGTATAGTGTGTTGTATAGTGTGTTGTATAGTGTATGTGTAGTGTGTTGTATAGTGTGTTACGACACACAAGTGAAACAAAAACACACACATGTTCACAGTTTCTTCCATCGATTCACTTCCTTCTGCTTTTTCAACTTCTGCTCGAGCGACCTTCGTGTGACCTTTGACCCTCAGTTTCCTGTTTCCTCGTGTCGATGGTTTTGAACTTGAAGTGTCAGAGACTCATGTGATGTAGATCCTGATCAGCTTCACATGTTCCTGTGAGTGTGTAGTTGTTGTTATAGTAACACAATCATGTGAGAGTCATGTGAGTGTGTAGTTGTTGTTATAGTAACACAAACATGAGAGAGTCATGTGAGTGTGTAGTTGTTGTTATAGTAACACAAACATGAGAGTCATGTGAGTGTGTAGTTGTTGTTATAGTAACACAAACATGTGAGAGTCATGTGAGTGTGTAGTTGTTGTTATAGTAACACAAACATGTGAGAGTCATGTGAGTGTGTAGTTGTTGTTATAGTAACACAAACATGAGAGTCATGTGAGTGTGTAGTTGTTGTTATAGTAACACAAACATGTGAGAGTCATGTGAGTGTGTAGTTGTTGTTATAGTAACACAAACATGTGAGAGTCATGTGAGTGTGTAGTTGTTGTTATAGTAACACAATCATGAGAGTCATGTGAGTGTGTAGTTGTTGTTATAGTAACACAAACATGAGAGTCATGTGAGTGTGTAGTTGTTGTTATAGTAACACAATCATGTGAGAGTCATGTGAGTGTGTAGTTGTTGTTATAGTAACACAAACATGAGAGAGTCATGTGAGTGTGTAGTTGTTGTTATAGTAACACAAACATGAGAGTCATGTGAGTGTGTAGTTGTTGTTATAGTAACACAAACATGTGAGAGTCATGTGAGTGTGTAGTTGTTGTTATAGTAACACAAACATGTGAGAGTCATGTGAGTGTGTAGTTGTTGTTATAGTAACACAAACATGAGAGTCATGTGAGTGTGTAGTTGTTGTTATAGTAACACAAACATGAGAGTCATGTGAGTGTGTAGTTGTTGTTATAGTAACACAAACATGTGAGAGTCATGTGAGTGTGTAGTTGTTGTTATAGTAACACAAACATGTGAGAGTCATGTGAGTGTGTAGTTGTTGTTATAGTAACACAATCATGAGAGTCATGTGAGTGTGTAGTTGTTGTTATAGTAACACAATCATGAGAGTCATGTGAGTGTGTAGTTGTTGTTATAGTAACGCAAACATGTGAGAGTCATGTGAGTGTGTAGTTGTTGTTATAGTAACACAAACATGAGAGTCATGTGAGTGTGTAGTTGTTGTTATAGTAACACAATCATGTGAGTGTGTTGTGTACAGGTGTGCGACAGGATACCTGGGTGAATAAAAGAGTGTAACAAGAGTGTGTTGTGTACAGGTGTGCGACAGGATACCTGGGTGAATAAAAGAGTGTAACAAGAGTGTGTTGTGTACAGGTGTGCGACAGGGTACCTGGGTGAATAAAAGAGTGTAACAAGAGTGTGTTGTGTACAGGTGTGCGACAGGATACCTGGGTGAATAAAAGAGTGTAACAAGAGTGTGTTGTGTACAGGTGTGCGACAGGATACCTGGGTGAATAAAAGAGTGTAACAAGAGTGTGTTGTGTACAGGTGTGCGACAGGATACCTGGGTGAATAAAAGAGTGTAACAAGAGTGTGTTGTGTACAGGTGTGCGACAGGATACCTGGGTGAATAAAAGAGTGTAACAAGAGTGTGTTGTGTACAGGTGTGCGACAGGATACCTGGGTGAATAAAAGAGTGTAACAAGAGTGTGTTGTGTACAGGTGTGCGACAGGATACCTGGGTGAATAAAAGAGTGTAACATCAGTATGTTGTGTACAGGTGTGCGACAGGATACCTGGGTGAATAACAGAGTGTAACAAGAGTGTGTTGTGTACAGGTGTGCGACAGGGTACCTGGGTGAATAAAAGAGTGTAACAAGAGTGTGTTGTGTACAGGTGTGCGACAGGATACCTGGGTGAATAAAAGAGTGTAACAAGAGTGTGTTGTGTACAGGTGTGCGACAGGATACCTGGGTGAATAAAAGAGTGTAACAAGAGTGTGTTGTGTACAGGTGTGCGACAGGATACCTGGGTGAATAAAAGAGTGTAACAAGAGTGTGTTGTGTACAGGTGTGCGACAGGATACCTGGGTGAATAAAAGAGTGTAACAAGAGTGTGTTGTGTACAGGTGTGCGACAGGATACCTGGGTGAATAAAAGAGTGTAACAAGAGTGTGTTGTGTACAGGTGTGCGACAGGATACCTGGGTGAATAAAAGAGTGTAACAAGAGTGTGTTGTGTACAGGTGTGCGACAGGGTACCTGGGTGAATAAAAGAGTGTAACAAGAGTGTGTTGTGTACAGGTGTGCGACAGGATACCTGGGTGAATAAAAGAGTGTAACATCAGTGTGTTGTGTACAGGTGTGCGACAGGATACCTGGGTGAATAAAAGAGTGTAACAAGAGTGTGTTGTGTACAGGTGTGCGACAGGATACCTGGGTGAATAAAAGAGTGTAACAAGAGTGTGTTGTGTACAGGTGTGCGACAGGATACCTGGGTGAATAAAAGAGTGTAACAAGAGTGTGTTGTGTACAGGTGTGCGACAGGATACCTGGGTGAATAAAAGAGTGTAACAAGAGTGTGTTGTGTACAGGTGTGCGACAGGATACCTGGGTGAATAAAAGAGTGTAACAAGAGTGTGTTGTGTACAGGTGTGCGACAGGATACCTGGGTGAATAAAAGAGTGTAACAAGAGTGTGTTGTGTACAGGTGTGCGACAGGATACCTGGGTGAATAAAAGAGTGTAACAAGAGTGTGTTGTGTACAGGTGTGCGACAGGATACCTGGGTGAATAAAAGAGTGTAACAAGAGTGTGTTGTGTACAGGTGTGCGACAGGATACCTGGGTGAATAAAAGAGTGTAACAAGAGTGTGTTGTGTACAGGTGTGCGACAGGATACCTGGGTGAATAAAAGAGTGTAACAAGAGTGTGTTGTGTACAGGTGTGCGACAGGATACCTGGGTGAATAAAAGAGTGTAACAAGAGTGTGTTGTGTACAGGTGTGCGACAGGATACCTGGGTGAATAAAAGAGTGTAACAAGAGTGTGTTGTGTACAGGTGTGCGACAGGATACCTGGGTGAATAAAAGAGTGTAACAAGAGTGTGTTGTGTACAGGTGTGCGACAGGGTACCTGGGTGAATAAAAGAGTGTAACAAGAGTGTGTTGTGTACAGGTGTGCGACAGGATACCTGGGTGAATTAAAACAGTGTAACAAGAGTGTGTTGTGTACAGGTGTGCGACAGGGTACCTGGGTGAATAAAAGAGTGTAACAAGAGTGTGTTGTGTACAGGTGTGCGACAGGATACCTGGGTGAATAAAAGAGTGTAACAAGAGTGTGTTGTGTACAGGTGTGCGACAGGATACCTGGGTGAATAAAAGAGTGTAACAAGAGTGTGTTGTGTACAGGTGTGCGACAGGATACCTGGGTGAATAAAAGAGTGTAACAAGAGTGTGTTGTGTACAGGTGTGCGACAGGATACCTGGGTGAATAAAAGAGTGTAACAAGAGTGTGTTGTGTACAGGTGTGCGACAGGATACCTGGGTGAATAAAAGAGTGTAACAAGAGTGTGTTGTGTACAGGTGTGCGACAGGATACCTGGGTGAATAAAAGAGTGTAACAAGAGTGTGTTGTGTACAGGTGTGCGACAGGATACCTGGGTGAATAAAAGAGTGTAACAAGAGTGAGTTGTGTACAGGTGTGCGACAGGATACCTGGGTGAATAAAAGAGTGTAACAAGAGTGAGTTGTGTACAGGTGTGCGACAGGATACCTGGGTGAATAAAAGAGTGTAACAAGAGTGTGTTGTGTACAGGTGTGCGACAGGATACCTGGGTGAATAAAAGAGTGTAACAAGAGTGAGTTGTGTACAGGTGTGCGACAGGATACCTGGGTGAATAAAAGAGTGTAACAAGAGTGTGTTGTGTACAGGTGTGCGACAGGATACCTGGGTGAATAAAAGAGTGTAACAAGAGTGAGTTGTGTACAGGTGTGCGACAGGATACCTGGGTGAATAAAAGAGTGTAACAAGAGTGTGTTGTGTACAGGTGTGCGACAGGATACCTGGGTGAATAAAAGAGTGTAACAAGAGTGTGTTGTGTACAGGTGTGCGACAGGATACCTGGGTGAATAAAAGAGTGTAACAAGAGTGTGTTGTGTACAGGTGTGCGACAGGATACCTGGGTGAATAAAAGAGTGTAACAAGAGTGTGTTGTGTACAGGTGTGCGACAGGATACCTGGGTGAATAAAAGAGTGTAACAAGAGTGTGTTGTGTACAGGTGTGCGACAGGATACCTGGGTGAATAAAAGAGTGTAACAAGAGTGTGTTGTGTACAGGTGTGCGACAGGATACCTGGGTGAATAAAAGAGTGTAACAAGAGTGTGTTGTGTACAGGTGTGCGACAGGATACCTGGGTGAATAAAAGAGTGTAACAAGAGTGTGTTGTGTACAGGTGTGCGACAGGATACCTGGGTGAATAAAAGAGTGTAACAAGAGTGTGTTGTGTACAGGTGTGCGACAGGATACCTGGGTGAATAAAAGAGTGTAACAAGAGTGTGTTGTGTACAGGTGTGCGACAGGATACCTGGGTGAATAAAAGAGTGTAACAAGAGTGTGTTGTGTACAGGTGTGCGACAGGATACCTGGGTGAATAAAAGAGTGTAACAAGAGTGTGTTGTGTACAGGTGTGCGACAGGATACCTGGGTGAATAAAAGAGTGTAACAAGAGTGTGTTGTGTACAGGTGTGCGACAGGATACCTGGGTGAATAAAAGAGTGTAACAAGAGTGTGTTGTGTACAGGTGTGCGACAGGATACCTGGGTGAATAAAAGAGTGTAACAAGAGTGTGTTGTGTACAGGTGTGCGACAGGATACCTGGGTGAATAAAAGAGTGTAACAAGAGTGTGTTGTGTACAGGTGTGCGACAGGATACCTGGGTGAATAAAAGAGTGTAACAAGAGTGTGTTGTGTACAGGTGTGCGACAGGATACCTGGGTGAATAAAAGAGTGTAACAAGAGTGTGTTGTGTACAGGTGTGCGACAGGATACCTGGGTGAATAAAAGAGTGTAACAAGAGTGTGTTGTGTACAGGTGTGCGACAGGATACCTGGGTGAATAAAAGAGTGTAACAAGAGTGTGTTGTGTACAGGTGTGCGACAGGATACCTGGGTGAATAAAAGAGTGTAACAAGAGTGTGTTGTGTACAGGTGTGCGACAGGATACCTGGGTGAATAAAAGAGTGTAACAAGAGTGTGTTGTGTACAGGTGTGCGACAGGATACCTGGGTGAATAAAAGAGTGTAACAAGAGTGTGTTGTGTACAGGTGTGCGACAGGATACCTGGGTGAATAAAAGAGTGTAACAAGAGTGTGTTGTGTACAGGTGTGCGACAGGGTACCTGGGTGAATACTGCCACCACAAGGATCCGTGCCTCCCTGGCTTCTGCCTGAATCGGGGGAACTGCTCCGTGAGCCTCTCGGCTGGAGTTCCTCTCCCAGGAAGTGCTGCGTGTAAATGTCCTCTGGGCTTCACGGGCCTCAACTGTCAGACCCACCAGAACTCCACATGTTACCCCAACAACCCGTGTCTGAACCGAGGCGCGTGTGTGCTGCTGGCTCTGGACAGGTACAGGTGCAACTGCAGCCGAGGATGGACAGGTGAGACACTGGAATATAACTTTATTTAAAACTTTGATGTGAACATCATTTATCTGTGAATCATTCAAGGATTTGTGGATTGTGACTCACAGACCATCATGTGACTCACAGACCATCATGTGACTCACAGACCATCATGTGACTCACAGACCATCATGTGACTCACAGACCATCATGTGACTCACAGACCATCATTTGACTCACAGACCATCATGTGACTCACAGACCATCATGTGACTCACAGACCATCATGTGACTCACAGACCATCATGTGACTCACAGACCATCATGTGACTCACAGACCATCATGTGACTCACAGACCATCATGTGACTCACAGACCACCATGTGACTGATTGTGTCTTCAGTATCTTCAATGTCTTCAGTGTCTTCAGTGTCTTCAGTGTCTTCAATGTCTTCAGTATCTTCAGTATCTTCAATGTCTTCAGTGTCTTCAGTGTCTTCAGTGTCTTCAATGTCTTCAGTATCTTCAGTGTCTTCAGTATCTTCAATGTCTTCAGTATCTTCAGTGTCTTCAGTATCTTCAGTGTCTTCAGTATCTTCAGTGTCTTCAGTATCTTCAATGTCTTCAGTATCTTCAGTGTCTTCAGTATCTTCAGTGTCTTCAGTATCTTCAGTGTCTTCAGTGTCTTCAATGTCTTCAGTATCTTCAGTGTCTTCAGTATCTTCAATGTCTTCAGTATCTTCAGTGTCTTCAGTATCTTCAGTGTCTTCAGTATCTTCAGTGTCTTCAGTGTCTTAAGTATCTTCAGTATCTTTAGTGTCTTCAGTGTCTTCAGTGTCTTAAGTATCTTCAGTATCTTTAGTGTCTTCAGTGTCTTCAGTGTCTTCTGGTCTTCCGGTCCTCAGGAAGGAGGTGTGAGCAGGAGGACAGCTGCGTCTCCAGTCCTTGTGCTCACGGAGGCTCGTGCTCGTCTCTGTCCGGCAGCTTCAGGTGCTCGTGTCCTGCTGGACACTCTGGTCCTCGATGTCTCAACGACACCAACGAGTGTGTGGTCTCGCCCAGCATCTGTCTCAACGAAGGTGTCTGCATCAACACGCCTGGATCATACAAGTACGACCTTCACCCTGATCCTCTGGAAGAACATGTTTATTCCTAAGATGATTCTTATCACGTTTAAGATGATCCTTATCACGTTAAGATGATTCTTATCACGTTTAAGATGATCCTTATCACGTTAAGATGATTCTTATCACGTTTAAGATGATTCTTATCACGTTAAGATGGTTCTTATCACGTTAAGATGATCCTTATCACGTTCAAGATGATTCTTATCACGTTTAAGATGATCCTTATCACGTTAAGATGATTCTTATCACATTAAGATGATTCCTATCACGTTTAAGATGATCCTTATCACGTTAAGATGATTCTTATCACATTAAGATGATTCCTATCACGTTTAAGATGATCCTTATCACGTTCAAGATGATTCTTATCACGTTTAAGATGATCCTTATCACGTTAAGATGATTCTTATCACATTAAGATGATTCCTATCACGTTTAAGATGATCCTTATCACGTTCAAGATGATTCTTATCACGTTTAAGATGATCCTTATCACGTTAAGATGATTCTTATCACATTAAGATGATTCCTATCACGTTTAAGATGATCCTTATCACGTTAAGATGATTCTTATCACATTAAGATGATTCCTATCACGTTTAAGATGATCCTTATCACGTTCAAGATGATTCTTATCACGTTTAAGATGATCCTTATCACGTTAAGATGATTCTTATCACATTAAGATGATTCCTATCACGTTTAAGATGATCCTTATCACGTTAAGATGATTCTTATCACATTAAGATGATTCCTATCACGTTTAAGATGATCCTTATCACGTTAAGATGATTCTTATCACGTTAAGATGATCCTTATCACGTTTAAGATGATTCTTATCACGTTAAGATGGTTCTTATCACGTTAAGATGATTCTTATCACGTTAAGATGATCCTTATCACGTTCAAGATGATTCTTATCACGTTTAAGATGATCCTTATCACGTTAAGATGATTCTTATCACATTAAGATGATCCTTATCACGTTTAAGATGGTTCTTATCACGTTAAGATGATCCTTATCACGTTCAAGATGATTCTTATCACGTTTAAGATGATCCTTATCACGTTAAGATGATTCTTATCACATTAAGATGATTCCTATCACGTTTAAGATGATCCTTATCACGTTCAAGATGATTCTTATCACGTTTAAGATGATCCTTATCACGTTAAGATGATTCTTATCACATTAAGATGATTCCTATCACGTTTAAGATGATCCTTATCACGTTCAAGATGATTCTTATCACGTTTAAGATGATCCTTATCACGTTAAGATGATTCTTATCACATTAAGATGATTCCTATCACGTTTAAGATGATCCTTATCACGTTAAGATGATTCTTATCACATTAAGATGATTCCTATCACGTTTAAGATGATCCTTATCACGTTCAAGATGATTCTTATCACGTTTAAGATGATCCTTATCACGTTAAGATGATTCTTATCACATTAAGATGATTCCTATCACGTTTAAGATGATCCTTATCACGTTAAGATGATTCTTATCACATTAAGATGATTCCTATCACGTTTAAGATGATCCTTATCACGTTAAGATGATTCTTATCACGTTAAGATGATCCTTATCACGTTTAAGATGATTCTTATCACGTTAAGATGGTTCTTATCACGTTAAGATGATTCTTATCACGTTAAGATGATCCTTATCACGTTAAGATGATTCTTATCACATTAAGATGATCCTTATCACGTTTAAGATGGTTCTTATCACGTTAAGATGATCCTTATCACGTTCAAGATGATTCTTATCACGTTTAAGATGATCCTTATCACGTTAAGATGATTCTTATCACATTAAGATGATTCCTATCACGTTTAAGATGATCCTTATCACGTTTAAGATGGTTCTTATCACGTTAAGATGATCCTTATCACGTTCAAGATGATTCTTATCACGTTTAAGATGATCCTTATCACGTTAAGATGATTCTTATCACATTAAGATGATTCCTATCACGTTTAAGATGATCCTTATCACGTTCAAGATGATTCTTATCACGTTTAAGATGATCCTTATCACGTTAAGATGATTCTTATCACATTAAGATGATTCCTATCACGTTCAAGATGATTCTTATCACGTTTAAGATGATCCTTATCACGTTAAGATGATTCTTATCACATTAAGATGATTCCTATCACGTTTAAGATGATCCTTATCACGTTAAGATGATTCTTATCACATTAAGATGATTCCTATCACGTTTAAGATGATCCTTATCACGTTAAGATGATTCTTATCACGTTAAGATGATCCTTATCACGTTTAAGATGATTCTTATCACGTTAAGATGGTTCTTATCACGTTAAGATGATTCTTATCACGTTAAGATGATCCTTATCACGTTCAAGATGATTCTTATCACGTTTAAGATGATCCTTATCACGTTAAGATGATTCTTATCACATTAAGATGATTCCTATCACGTTTAAGATGATCCTTATCACGTTAAGATGATTCTTATCACATTAAGATGATTCCTATCACGTTTAAGATGATCCTTATCACGTTAAGATGATTCTTATCACGTTAAGATGATCCTTATCACGTTTAAGATGATTCTTATCACGTTTAAGATGATTCTTATCACGTTAAGATGATTCTTATCACGTTAAGATGATTCTTATCACATTAAGATGATTCTTATCACGTTTAAGATGATTTTTATCACGTTTAAGATGATTCTTATCACGTTTAAGATGATTCTTATCACGTTTAAGATGATCCTTATCACGTTAAGATGATTCTTATCACGTTAAGATGATTCTTATCACATTAAGATGATTCCTATCACGTTTAAGATGATCCTTATCACGTTAAGATGATTCTTATCACATTAAGATGATTCCTATCACGTTTAAGATGATCCTTATCACGTTCAAGATGATTCTTATCACGTTTAAGATGATCCTTATCACGTTAAGATGATTCTTATCACATTAAGATGATTCCTATCACGTTTAAGATGATCCTTATCACGTTAAGATGATTCTTATCACATTAAGATGATTCCTATCACGTTTAAGATGATCCTTATCACGTTAAGATGATTCTTATCACGTTAAGATGATCCTTATCACGTTTAAGATGATTCTTATCACGTTAAGATGGTTCTTATCACGTTAAGATGATTCTTATCACGTTAAGATGATCCTTATCACGTTAAGATGATTCTTATCACATTAAGATGATCCTTATCACGTTTAAGATGGTTCTTATCACGTTAAGATGATCCTTATCACGTTCAAGATGATTCTTATCACGTTTAAGATGATCCTTATCACGTTAAGATGATTCTTATCACATTAAGATGATTCCTATCACGTTTAAGATGATCCTTATCACGTTTAAGATGGTTCTTATCACGTTAAGATGATCCTTATCACGTTCAAGATGATTCTTATCACGTTTAAGATGATCCTTATCACGTTAAGATGATTCTTATCACATTAAGATGATTCCTATCACGTTTAAGATGATCCTTATCACGTTCAAGATGATTCTTATCACGTTTAAGATGATCCTTATCACGTTAAGATGATTCTTATCACATTAAGATGATTCCTATCACGTTCAAGATGATTCTTATCACGTTTAAGATGATCCTTATCACGTTAAGATGATTCTTATCACATTAAGATGATTCCTATCACGTTTAAGATGATCCTTATCACGTTAAGATGATTCTTATCACATTAAGATGATTCCTATCACGTTTAAGATGATCCTTATCACGTTAAGATGATTCTTATCACGTTAAGATGATCCTTATCACGTTTAAGATGATTCTTATCACGTTAAGATGGTTCTTATCACGTTAAGATGATTCTTATCACGTTAAGATGATCCTTATCACGTTCAAGATGATTCTTATCACGTTTAAGATGATCCTTATCACGTTAAGATGATTCTTATCACATTAAGATGATTCCTATCACGTTTAAGATGATCCTTATCACGTTAAGATGATTCTTATCACATTAAGATGATTCCTATCACGTTTAAGATGATCCTTATCACGTTAAGATGATTCTTATCACGTTAAGATGATCCTTATCACGTTTAAGATGATTCTTATCACGTTTAAGATGATTCTTATCACGTTAAGATGATTCTTATCACGTTAAGATGATTCTTATCACATTAAGATGATTCTTATCACGTTTAAGATGATTTTTATCACGTTTAAGATGATTCTTATCACGTTTAAGATGATTCTTATCACGTTTAAGATGATCCTTATCACGTTAAGATGATTCTTATCACGTTAAGATGATTCTTATCACATTAAGATGATTCTTATCACGTTTAAGATGATTTTTATCACGTTTAAGATAATTCTTATCACGTTTAAGATGATTCTTATCATATCTTAATATGATTCTTATCACGTTTAAGATGATCCTTATCATGTTAAGATGATTCTTATCACGTTTAAGATGATTCTTATCATATCTTAATATGATTCTTATCACGTTTAATATGATGCTTATCACGTTAAGATGATTCTTATCACGTTAAGATGATTCTTATCACGTTAAGATGATTCTTATCACCTTTAATATGATCCTTATCACGTTAAGATGATTCTTATCACGTTAAGATGATTCTTATCACGTTTAAGATGATTCTTATCATATCTTAAGATGATTCTTATCATGTCTTAAGATGATTCTTATCATCTTGTTGTCATGACTACAGGTGCAACTGCTCGCCGGGCTTCACAGGTCGACACTGTGAGAACTCTTACGTTCCTTGTTCTCCGTCACCGTGTCTGAACGGAGGAACTTGTCACCAGAGCTCAGAGACCAGCTACTCCTGCCACTGCCTGCCAGGTTAGATCTTCTTCTCCTCACCACGTTCTTCTCTGTTCCTCACCACGTTCTTCTCTTTGTTCCTCACCACGTTCTTCTCTCTGTTCCTCACCACGTTCTTCTCTCTGTTCCTCACCACGTTCTTCTCTCTGTTCCTCACCACGTTCTTCTCTCTGTTCCTCACCACGTTCTTCTCTCTGTTCCTCACCACGTTCTTCTCTCTGTTCCTCACCACGTTCTTCTCTCTGTTCCTCACCACGTTCTTCTCTGTTCCTCACCACGTTCTTCTCTTTGTTCCTCACCACGTTCTTCTCTGTTCCTCAACACGTTCTTCTCTTTGTTCCTCACCACGTTCTTCTCTGTTCCTCACCACGTTCTTCTCTTTGTTCCTCACCACGTTCTTCTCTCTGTTCCTCACCACGTTCTTCTCTCTGTTCCTCACCACGTTCTTCTCTCTGTTCCTCACCACGTTCTTCTCTGTTCCTCACCACGTTCTTCTCTCTGTTCCTCACCACGTTCTTCTCTCTGTTTCTCACCACATTCTTCTCTCTGTTCCTCACCACGTTCTTCTCTCTGTTTCTCTCCACGTTCTTCTCTCTGTTCCTCACCATGTTCTTCTCTCTGTTTCTCACCACGTTCTTCTCTCTGTTCCTCACCATGTTCTTCTCTCTGTTCCTCACCATGTTCTTCTCTCTGTTCCTCACCACGTTCTTCTCTCTGTTCCTCACCACGTTCTTCTCTCTGTTCCTCACCACGTTCTTCTCTCTGTTCCTCACCATGTTCTTCTCTCTGTTTCTCACCACGTTCTTCTCTCTGTTCCTCACCATGTTCTTCTCTCTGTTCCTCACCACGTTCTTCTCTCTGTTCCTCACCACGTTCTTCTCTCTGTTCCTCACCACGTTCTTCTCTGTTCCTCACCACGTTCTTCTCTCTGTTCCTCACCACGTTCTTCTCTCTGTTTCTCACCACGTTCTTCTCTCTGTTCCTCACCACGTTCTTCTCTCTGTTCCTCACCACGTTCTTCTCTCTGTTCCTCACCACGTTCTTCTCTGTTCCTCACCACGTTCTTCTCTCTGTTTCTCACCACGTTCTTCTCTCTGTTCCTCACCACGTTCTTCTCTCTGTTCCTCACCACGTTCTTCTCTCTGTTCCTCACCACGTTCTTCTCTCTGTTCCTCACCACGTTCTTCTCTCTGTTCCTCACCACGTTCTTCTCTCTGTTCCTCACCACGTTCTTCTCTCTGTTCCTCACCACGTTCTTCTCTCTGTTCCTCACCACGTTCTTCTCTCTGTTTCTCACCACGTTCTTCTCTCTGTTCCTCACCACGTTCTTCTCTGTTCCTCACCACGTTCTTCTCTCTGTTCCTCACCACGTTCTTCTCTCTGTTTCTCACCACGTTCTTCTCTCTGTTCCTCACCACGTTCTTCTCTCTGTTCCTCACCATGTTCTTCTCTCTGTTCCTCACCACGTTCTTCTCTCTGTTCCTCACCACGTTCTTCTCTCTGTTCCTCACCACGTTCTTCTCTCTGTTTTTCACCATGTTCTTCTCTCTGTTCCTCACCATGTTCTTCTCTCTGTTCCTCACCACGTTCTTCTCTCTGTTCCTCACCACGTTCTTCTCTCTGTTCCTCACCACGTTCTTCTCTCTGTTCCTCACCACGTTCTTCTCTCTGTTCCTCACCACGTTCTTCTCTCTGTTCCTCACCACGTTCTTCTCTGTTCCTCACCACGTTCTTCTCTCTGTTCCTCACCACGTTCTTCTCTCTGTTCCTCACCACGTTCTTCTCTGTTCCTCACCACGTTCTTCTCTCTGTTCCTCACCACGTTCTTCTCTCTGTTTCTCACCACGTTCTTCTCTCTGTTCCTCACCACGTTCTTCTCTGTTCCTCACCACGTTCTTCTCTCTGTTCCTCACCACGTTCTTCTCTCTGTTTCTCACCACGTTCTTCTCTCTGTTCCTCACCACGTTCTTCTCTCTGTTTCTCTCCACGTTCTTCTCTCTGTTTCTCTCCACGTTCTTCTCTCTGTTCCTCACCACGTTCTTCTCTCTGTTCCTCACCACGTTCTTCTCTGTTCCTCACCACGTTCTTCTCTCTGTTCCTCACCACGTTCTTCTCTCTGTTTCTCACCACGTTCTTCTCTCTGTTCCTCACCACGTTCTTCTCTCTGTTTCTCTCCACGTTCTTCTCTCTGTTTCTCTCCACGTTCTTCTCTCTGTTCCTCACCATGTTCTTCTCTCTGTTTCTCACCACGTTCTTCTCTCTGTTTCTCACCACGTTCTTCTCTCTGTTTCTCTCCACGTTCTTCTCTCTGTTCCTCATCATGTTCTTCTCTCTGTTTCTCACCACGTTCTTCTCTCTGTTCCTCACCATGTTCTTCTCTCTGTTCCTCACCACATTCTTCTCTCTGTTTCTCACCACGTTCTTCTCTGTTCCTCACCACGTTCTTCTCTGTTCCTCACCATGTTCTTCTCTCTGTTCCTCAGGCTTCAACGGCAGCAACTGTGAGAACAACATCGATGACTGTCCTGGTCATCAGTGCGCGAATGGAGGGATCTGCATGGACGGAGTCAACACCTACAACTGTCAGTGTCCTCCGGAGTGGACAGGTGAGCAGAGCTGAGCTTCTTGTCAGTTACTATGTTGAGTGTGTGAACCTGGTCGCAGGACAACACTGTACGGAGGACGTGGACGAGTGTCGCCTGCAGCCCAACACCTGTCAGAACGGAGGAACCTGCAGCAACAAGTTCGGCGGCTACGCTTGCGTGTGCGTGAACGGCTGGAGTGGACCTGACTGCTCGGAGAACATCGACGACTGTGCGACGGCTGCGTGTAGTCAAGGATCAACATGCATCGACCGGGTCGCCTCCTTCATCTGCCTGTGTCCTCACGGGAAGACAGGTGAGACACCTGCACTCCTTTACACTCTTTTACACTCCTTTACACTCTTTTACACTCTTTTACACTCCTTTACACTCCTTTATACTCTTTTACACTCCTTTACACTCCTTTATACTCTTTTACACTCCTTTACACTCCTTTATACTCTTTTACACTCCTTTACACTCCTTTATACTCCTTTACACTCCTTTACACTCCTTTATACTCCTTTACACTCCTTTACACTCCTTTACACTCTTTTACACTCTTTTACACTCTTTTACACTCCTTTACACTCCTTTACACTCTTTTACACTCCTTTACACTCCTTTACACTCCTTTACACTCTTTTACACTCTTTTACACTCTTTTACACTCCTTTACACTCCTTTACACTCTTTTACACTCCTTTACACTCTTTTACACTCTTTTACACTCCTTTACACTCCTTTATACTCTTTTACACTCCTTTACACTCCTTTATACTCTTTTACACTCCTTTACACTCCTTTATACTCTTTTACACTCCTTTACACTCCTTTATACTCCTTTACACTCCTTTACACTCCTTTATACTCCTTTACACTCCTTTACACTCCTTTACACTCTTTTACACTCTTTTACACTCTTTTACACTCCTTTACACTCCTTTACACTCTTTTACACTCCTTTACACTCCTTTACACTCCTTTACACTCTTTTACACTCTTTTACACTCTTTTACACTCCTTTACACTCCTTTACACTCTTTTACACTCCTTTACACTCCTTTATACTCTTTTACACTCTTTTACACTCCTTTACACTCTTTTACACTCTTTTACACTCCTTTACACTCTTTTACACTCCTTTACACTCCTTTACACTCCTTTACACTCCTTTATACTCCTTTACACTCCTTTACACTCCTTTACACTCCTTTACACTCCTTTATACTCCTTTATACTCCTTTACACTCCTTTACACTCTTTTACACTCCTTTACACTCCTTTATACTCTTTTACACTCTTTTACACTCCTTTACACTCTTTTACACTCCTTTACACTCTTTTACACTCTTTTACACTCCTTTACACTCTTTTACACTCCTTTACACTCCTTTACACTCCTTTACACTCTTTTACACTCCTTTACACTCCTTTATACTCTTTTACACTCTTTTACACTCCTTTACACTCTTTTACACTCCTTTACACTCTTTTACACTCTTTTACACTCCTTTACACTCCTTTACACTCTTTTACACTCCTTTACACTCCTTTATACTCTTTTACACTCCTTTACACTCTTTTACACTCCTTTACACTCCTTTACACTCCTTTACACTCTTTTACACTCTTTTACACTCTTTTACACTCCTTTACACTCCTTTACACTCTTTTACACTCCTTTACACTCCTTTATACTCTTTTACACTCTTTTACACTCCTTTACACTCTTTTACACTCCTTTACACTCCTTTACACTCCTTTACACTCCTTTATACTCCTTTACACTCCTTTACACTCCTTTACACTCCTTTACACTCCTTTACACTCCTTTATACTCCTTTATACTCCTTTACACTCCTTTACACTCTTTTACACTCCTTTACACTCCTTTATACTCTTTTACACTCTTTTACACTCCTTTACACTCTTTTACACTCTTTTACACTCCTTTACACTCCTTTATACTCTTTTACACTCTTTTACACTCCTTTACACTCTTTTACACTCCTTTACACTCTTTTACACTCTTTTACACTCTTTTACACTCCTTTACACTCCTTTACACTCTTTTACACTCCTTTACACTCCTTTATACTCTTTTACACTCTTTTACACTCCTTTACACTCTTTTACACTCTTTTACACTCCTTTACACTCTTTTACACTCCTTTACACTCCTTTACACTCCTTTACACTCCTTTATACTCCTTTACACTCCTTTACACTCCTTTACACTCCTTTATACTCCTTTACACTCCTTTACACTCCTTTACACTCCTTTACACTCCTTTACACTCCTTTATACTCCTTTACACTCCTTTACACTCCTTTACACTCCTTTACACTCCTTTACACTCCTTTACACTCCTTTATACTCCTTTATACTCCTTTACACTCCTTTACACTCCTTTACACTCCTTTATACTCCTTTATACTCCTTTATACTTCTTTACACTCCTTTACACTCCTTTACACTCCTTTACACTCCTTTACACTCCTTTATACTCCTTTATACTCCTTTACACTCCTTTACACTCCTTTACACTCCTTTATACTCCTTTATACTCCTTTATACTCCTTTATACTCCTTTACACTCCTTTACACTCCTTTACACTCCTTTACACTCTTTTATTATCAAACTGTTTATTAACTGTTTATTATTGTTTGAAACATTTGACATTTTTATAAATAATTCAATCATTTATTTATTTAAAGGTTGAATTTGTTTATTTTGTGAATGAATGAAATAATGTTCACTTGATATTTAATTATTCAAGAACATTCTTTTTTAGTTATATATTTAATTCCTACCTTTTTAATTCAATATGAATGTCGTCATAGAGTCGCCAGACATTAGCAACAGAGCTACTGATCATGTGACTCATTAGCTCTGTGTTGTGTTGCTTTGGTCTAAATACCAACATCTCAAGGACACAATCATGACGAAGAACTTGTTTCCAGGGTTACTGTGTCACCGTGACGACGCCTGCATCAGCAACCCGTGTCGAGAAGGATCCCAGTGCGACACCAACCCCATCAGCGGCATGTTCAACTGCAACTGTCCCGCGGGGTACGTGGGGGCCACCTGCAACATCGACCGGGACGAGTGCAGCATCGGTGAGTGGTCGCGGGTCCCAGGCCGCCTGACGCTCATCCGTCCTCCACAGGAACCAACCCCTGCGAGCACGGAGGTCAGTGCGTGAACACGGACGGGTCCTTCACCTGCAACTGTGCTCGCGGCTACTCCGGCCCTCGCTGCGAACAAGACATCAACGAGTGCGCCTCCAGTCCCTGTCAGAACGACGGCACCTGCCTGGACCGGATCGGAGACTACAGCTGCATCTGCATGCCTGGTACCTTGAACCCTGGAACCCTCTGAGCAGGGACTCGTTGCTGACACTAGTGTCAACAATGATAACATGCTATTAACATGGTCAATAACCAGTGGTCTGTGTCCAGGGTTCGAAGGCAGTCACTGCGAGGGGCAGGTGAACGAGTGCCTCAGTTCTCCGTGTCTCAACCAGGGCAGGTGTTTGGATCAAGTCAGTCGCTTCGTCTGCGAGTGTCCTGCAGGTGAGTGTGGTCGTCGTGGCGACGGCGGGTCCACGATTTATCACTAGTTCCTGCTTTTATCACATATTCTCGCTTTTATCACTTATTCCTATCACTTATTCCTGCTTTTATCACTTATGTCTGCTTTTATCACGTATTCACGCTTTTATCAATTATTCCTGCTTTTATCACTAATTCCTGCTTTTATCACTTATGTCTGCTTTTATCACGTATTCACGCTTTTATCAATTATTCCTGCTTGTATCACTAATTCCTGCTTTTATCACTTTTTCCTGCTTTTATCACGTATTCCTGCTTTTATCAATTATTCCTGCTTGTATCACTAATTCCTGCTTTTATCACTTATGTCTGCTTTTATCACATATTCTCGCTTTTATCACTTATTCCTATCACTTATTCCTGCTTTTATCACTTATGTCTGCTTTTATCACGTATTCACGCTTTTATCAATTATTCCTGCTTTTATCACTAATTCCTGCTTTTATCACTTATGTCTGCTTTTATCACGTATTCACGCTTTTATCACTTATTCCTGCTTTTATCACTTATGTCTGCTTTTATCACGTATTCACGCTTTTATCAATTATTCCTGCTTTTATCACTAATTCCTGCTTTTATGACTTATTCCTGCTTTTACACCTTATGTCTGCTTTTATCACGTATTCACGCTTTTATCAATTATTCCTGCTTGTATCACTAATTCCTGCTTTTATCACTTTTTCCTGCTTTTATCACGTATTCACGCTTTTATCAATTATTCCTGCTTGTATCACTAATTCTTGCTTTTATCACTTTTTCCTGCTTTTATCACTTATTCCTGCTTTTATCACTTATGTCTACTTTTATCAAGTATTCAGGCTTTTATCATTATTCCTGCTTTAATCACTAATTCCTGTTTTTATCACTTATTCCTGCTTTTATCACGTATTCCCGCTTTTATCACTTATTCCTGCTTTTATCACGTATTCCCGCTTTTATCACTTATTCCTGCTTTTATTAATTTATTTTTTACATTGTTACATCACCTCTTTATTCCTGCTTCTCTTACATCAACTTGTTATTTTTACTTTATTTTTTCATACTGTAATTGCAATGATGCAAATGACCGTAATCTCTGTTGCTGTCGCCTGTTGCTGACGCCTGTTGCTGACGCCTGTTGCTGACGCCTGTTGCTGTCGCCAGGCTTCAGCGGCGAGATGTGCCAGATCGACAACGACGAGTGCTCCAGCACGCCCTGCTTGAACGGCGCCAAGTGCATCGACCGACCCAACCAGTACGACTGCGAGTGCGCCGAGGGCTTCACGGGCCGCCTGTGCGAGGAGAACATCGACGACTGCGACCCGGAACCGTGTCATTGGGGCGTTTGCAAGGACGGCATCGCCACCTTCTCCTGCGAGTGTCAGCCCGGCTACACCGGCTCCATCTGCAACATCCAGGTCCAGGAGTGTCTCAGCAACCCGTGTCAGAACCGAGGACGCTGCATCGACCTGGTCAACGCCTACCAGTGCAACTGCCTGACCGGAACCACAGGTGTCTATCACTCATTCCTGCTTGTATCACTTATTCCTGCTTTTATCACTAATTCCTGCTTTTATCACTTATTCCTGCTTTTATCACTAATTCCTGCTTTTATCACTCATTCCTGCTTTTATCACTTGTTCCTGCTTTTATCACTAATTCCTGCTTTTATCACTTATTCCTGCTTTTATCACTAATTCCTGCTTTTATCACTCATTCCTGCTTTTATCACTTGTTCCTGCTTTTATCACTCATTCCTGCTTTTATCACTTGTTCCTGCTTTTATCACTTGTTCACTGCAGTGTTACTGCTTTGTTACTGCAGTGTTACTGCTTTGTTAATGCAGTGTTACTGCTTTGTTACTGCAGTGTTACTGATTTGTTACTGCAGTGTTACTGCTTTGTTAATGCAGTGTTACTGCTTTGTTACTGCAGTGTTACTGATTTGTTAATGCAGTGTTACTGCTTTGTTAATGCACTGTTACTGATTTGTTAATGCAGTGTTACTGCTTTGTTACTGCAGTGTTACTGATTTGTTAATGCAGTGTTACTGATTTGTTAATGCAGTGTTACTGCTTTGTTACTGCAGTGTTACTGATTTGTTAATGCAGTGTTACTGCTTTGTTAATGCAGTGTTACTGCTTTGTTACTGCATTGTTACTGCTTTGTTACTGCTTTGTTAATGCAGTGTTACTGCAGTGTTACTGATTTATTAATGCAGTGTTACTGCTTTGTTACTGCTTTGTTACTGCTTTGTTACTGCAGTGTTACTGCTTTGTTAATGCAGTCTTACTGCTTTGTTACTGCATTGTTACTGCTTTGTTACTGCTTTGTTAATGCAGTGTTACTGCTTTGTTACTGCAGTGTTACTGATTTGTTAATGCAGTGTTACTGCTTTGTTACTGCTTTGTTACTGCTTTGTTACTGCAGTGTTACTGCTTTGTTAATGCAGTGTTACTGCTTTGTTACTGCAGTGTTACTGCAGTGTTACTGCAGTGTTACTGCTTTGTTACTGCTTTGTTACTGCTTTGTTACTGCAGTGTTACTGCTTTGTTACTGCAGTGTTACTGCTTTGTTACTGCAGTGTTACTGCTTTGTTACTGCAGTGTTACTGCTTTGTTACTGCAGTGTTACTGCTTAGTTACTGCTTTGTTACTGCAGTGTTACTGCTTTGTTACTGCAGTGTTACTGCAGTGTTACTGCTTTGTTACTGCTTTGTTACTGCTTTGTTACTGCAGTGTTACTGATTTGTTAATGCAGTGTTACTGCTTTGTTACTGCAGTGTTACTGCTTTGTTACTGCTTTGTTACTGCAGTGTTACTGCTTTGTTACTGCTTTGTTACTGCTTTGTTACTGCTGTGCTACTGGAAAACATGTTGGACTTGTTTTTATGTCGAATCACAGGTCATTTATTTTATTTTATTTCTTCTAAAATATAGTTGTTGTGACTTGTGAGTCACACATTCATAGTTTAAAAACATGTACATAATATTACAAACTAATGATAATCATATGTTGTTTCAACACAAACTCGAGTTATTTACTTGACATTCAAACCAGGCTCAGCCTGATCACGTGAGTGTTCTATCAGTTTCACCTCCACGAGACTCTGAGGTGTTTCAAGTCTCTCTTCTTCCTGCTTCAGCAGCACTTGATCTACAGGACACTGGCTCCCCCTGCTGGCGCAAAGTAGTTGGTGATTTTATTTTACCGAGGATAGAAATACACCTTTAAATATTTTATGTTCAGTGTCATCAGAATATTCATGTTTGAACTTTATTGCAACGTGTTTTATAAACATTTATGAATCATTTCTATTTTGAAAGGTTGTAATTATTCAGTAATGGAATTAAAAAAATCCGTACATTTTTAAAAAGAATAAATATTGTGTTTAGTAGCTCTGAGCTCTGTTGGTTTGGTCTGGTGTCACGATCGTCGTAACAATTTGATATTGAATAAAAAAGAAACGTTGTAAACAGTATTGAATCAGAATTGTTAGAATTGTCACATGTTCAAAAACAATTGAATGGTTCAACATTGTGTCGACTATCATGTGTTTGATAATCTCTTGTCGTCTCAGGCGTCAACTGCGAGACCAACGAGGACGACTGCGCCACTGACCCGTGCGAGTACGGCGAGTGTCAGGACGGCATCAACGAGTTCAAGTGTGTTTGCTCTGCTGGATACACAGGTTTGTGAGACTCTTGGACGCGTCGACGGACACGAGTCTGAACGTCTTCTTCGTCCTCAGGACCCAAGTGTGACGTGGACGTCAACGAGTGCAACTCCAGCCCCTGCATGAGTGGAGGAACCTGCCTGGACAAGGTCAACGGGTTCCAGTGCCTCTGCCCCCCCGACACCCACGGACCTCTGTGCCTGACCGGGATCGACCACTGTGCACACCAGCCCTGTGTGCACGGAGAGTGTGTGGAGCAACAACAAGGGTGAGAAGTTGACACTTTCTTCATGTCATTGTGTTCGTGTCATTGTTGTTCATGTCATTGTTGTTCGTGTGATTGTTGTTCGTGTCAATGTTGTTCATGTGATTGTTGTTCGTGTGATTGTTGTTTGTGTCATTGTTGTTCATGTGATTGTTGTTCATGTGATTGTTGTTCATGTCATTGTTGTTCATGTCATTGTTGTTCATGTGATTGTTGTTCGTGTCATTGTTGTTTGTGTCATTGTTGTTCATGTGATTGTTGTTCATGTCATTGTTGTTCATGTGATTGTTGTTCATGTGATTGTTGTTCATGTCATTGTTGTTCATGTGATTGTTGTTCGTGTCATTGTTGTTTGTGTCATTGTTGTTCATGTGATTGTTGTTCGTGTCAATGTTGTTCATGTCATTGTTGTTCGTGTCATTGTTGTTTGTGTCATTGTTGTTCATGTGATTGTTGTTCGTGTCAATGTTGTTCATGTCATTGTTGTTCGTGTCAATGTTGTTCGTGTCATTGTTGTTCATGTGATTGTTGTTCGTGTCAATGTTGTTCATGTCATTGTTGTTCATGTCATTGTTGTTCGTGTCATTGTTGTTCATGTCATTGTTGTTCGTGTCATTGTTGTTCATGTGATTGTTGTTCGTGTCATTGTTGTTCATGTGATTGTTGTTCATTTGATTGTTGTTCATGTCATTGTTGTTCATGTTATTGTTGTTCATGTTATTGTTGTTCGTGTCATTGTTGTTCATGTCATTGTTGTTCATGTCATTGTTGTTTGTGTCATTGTTGTTCGTGTGATTGTTGTTCGTCTCATTGTTGTTCATGTCATTGTTGTTCGTGTCATTGTTGTTTGTGTCATTGTTGTTCATGTGATTGTTGTTCATGTGATGGTTGTTCATGTCATTGTTGTTCATGTCATTGTTGTTCATGTCATTGTTGTTCATTTATTGTTGTTCGTGTCATTGTTGTTCATGTGATTGTTGTTCATGTCATTGTTGTTCATTTCATTGTTGTTCGTGTCATTGTTGTTCATGTGATTGTTGTTCATGTGATTGTTGTTCATGTGATTGTTGTTCGTGTCATTGTTGTTCATGTGATTGTTGTTCATGTCATTGTTGTTCGTGTCATTGTTGTTCATGTGATTGTTGTTCATGTCATTGTTGTTCATGTCATTGTTGTTCATGTCATTGTTGTTCATGTGATTGTTGTTCATGTCATTGTTGTTCATGTGATTTTTGTTCATGTCATTGTTGTTCATGGGATTGTTGTTCGTGTTATTGTTGTTCGTGTCATTGTTGTTCATGTGATTGTTGTTCATGTGATTGTTGTTCCTGGGATTGTTGTTCGTGTCATTGTTGTCCATGTCATTGTCGTTCGTGTCATTGTTGTTCGTGTGATTGTTGTTCAAGTCATTGTTGTTCGTGTCATTGTTGTTCAAGTCATTGTTGTTCGTGTCATTGTTGTTCATGTCATTGTTGTTCATGTCATTGTTGTTCATGTCATTGTTGTTCGTGTGATTGTTGTTCGTGTCATTGTTGTTCGTGTCATTGTTGTTCATGTCATTGTTGTTCATGTCATTGTTGTTCATGTCATTGTTGTTCATGTCATTGTTGTTCATGTCATTGTTGTTCGTGTGATTGTTGTTCGTGTCATTGTTGTTCGTGTGATTGTTGTTCATGTCATTGTCGTTCGTGTCATTGTTGTTTGTGTGATTGTTGTTCAAGTCATTGTTGTTCGTGTCATTGTTGTTCGTGTGATTGTTGTTCGTGTCATTGTTGTTCGTGTCATTGTTGTTCATGTCATTGTTGTTCGTGTGATTGTTGTTCATGTCATTGTTGTTCGTGTCATTGTTGTTCGTGTGATTGTTGTTCATGTCATTGTTGTTCGTGTGATTGTTGTTCGTGTCATTGTTGTTCGTGTGATTGTTGTTCATGTCATTGTCGTTCGTGTCATTGTTGTTCGTGTGATTGTTGTTCAAGTCATTGTTGTTCGTGTCATTGTTGTTCGTGTCATTGTTGTTCGTGTCATTGTTGTTCGTGTCATTGTTGTTCATGTCATTGTTGTTCGTGTGATTGTTGTTCAAGTCATTGTTGTTCGTGTCATTGTTGTTCATGTCATTGTTGTTCGTGTGATTGTTGTTCAAGTCATTGTTGTTCGTGTCATTGTTGTTCGTGTGATTGTTGTTCATGTCATTGTTGTTCGTGTCATTGTTGTTCGTGTGATTGTTGTTCGTGTGATTGTTGTTTGTAGAGTCGATAAAGTTGTTGTTATAGTAACACAATCAAACATGTTGTATTAGACCAGATAATAGCTGTGTGTGTGTGTGTGTGTGTGTGTCCAGGTTCAGGTGCGAGTGTGAGGCAGGCTGGGAAGGTCTAGTGTGTGAGCAGGAGAGAGACGAGTGTGTCACTCATCCATGTCACAACGGAGGGAAGTGTGTGGATCGACACAACGGCTACACATGTCAGTGTCAAGCCGGCTTCAGAGGTGAGTGATCAATCAATCAATCTTCAATCAATCATCAATAATCAATCAATCATCAATCATTCAATAATCAATCAATCATTAATAATCATCAATCAATCATCAATAATCAATCAATCATTCAATCATTCAATAATCAATCAATCATCAATAATCATCAATCAATCATCAATAATCAATCAATCATCAATAATCAATCAATCATCAATAGATCATCAATCATCAATAATCACTCAATAATCAATAATCAATCAGTCATCAATAATCCATCAATAATCAATCAATCATCAATCAATCATCAATAATCAATCAATAATCAATAGATCATCAATCATCAATAATCAATCAATAATCAATCAATCATCAATAATCAATCAATCATCAATCAATCATCAATAATCAATCAATCATCAATAATCAATCAATAATCAATAGATCATCAATCAATCATCAATCAATCATCAATAATCAATCAATAATCAATCAACCTTCTCGTCTCAGGTGTGAACTGTGAGAGGAACGTGGACGAGTGTGCGTCCAACCCTTGTTACAATCAAGGGATATGTGTTGATGGAGTGAACAGCTACACTTGCCACTGCAGCCCCCCCTTCACAGGTCAGTCACGACGACCTCTGACCCCAGTTTCTACTCAACAGGAAGTGTCTCCATGTTGTTGTGACCCCGATGGTTGTGTTCGTTCAGGTCATCACTGCGAGGAGGAGCTGCTTCCGTGTGCGTCTCATCCGTGTGAGCGAGGAGGCGAGTGTCGACCCACAGCCAACTACACCTCGTACACCTGTCGCTGTCCTGCCGGCTGGCCAGGTACACATGCGTGTTTGGTGGCAACACGTTAGTCCATCATGGGAACGTTTGGCATGTTGTTTGATCATCTATTCGTCACATGATCGTCACATGTTCGTCACATGATCGTCACATGTTCGTCACATGATCGTCTGTTCGTCACATGATCGTCTGTTCGTCACATGATCGTCTGTTCGTCACATGATCATCACATGTTCGTCACATGATCGTCTGTTCGTCACATGATCGTCTGTTCGTCACATGATCGTCACATGTTCGTCACATGATCGTCACATGTTCGTCACATGATCGTCACATGTTCGTCACATGATCGTCTGTTCGTCACATGATCGTCTGTTCGTCACATGATCGTCTGTTCGTCACATGATCGTATGTTCGTCACATGATCATCACATGTTCGTCACATGATCGTCTGTTCGTCACATGATCGTCACATGTTCGTCACATGATCGTCTGTTCGTCACATGATCGTCTGTTCGTCACATGATCGTCACATGTTCGTCACATGATCGTCTGTTCGTCACATGATCGTCACATGTTCGTCACATGATCATCTATTCGTCACATGATCGTCACATGATCGTCACATGTTCGTCACATGTTCGTCACATGATCATCTATTCGTCACATGATCGTCACATGTTCGTCACATGATCGTCACATATTCGTCACATGATCGTCACATGATCGTCACATGTTCGTCACATGATCGTCACATGATCGTCTGTTCGTCACATGACCGTCTGTTCGTCACATGATCGTCTGTTCGTCACATGATCGTCACATGTTCGTCACATGATCGTCTGTTCGTCACATGATCGTCACATGTTCGTCACATGATCATCTATTCGTCACATGATCGTCACATGTTCGTCACATGATCATCTATTCGTCACATGATCGTCACATGTTCGTCACATGATCGTCACATGATCGTCACATGTTCGTCACATGATCATCTATTCATCACATGTTCGTCACATGATCGTCACATGTTCGTCACATGATCATCTATTCGTCACATGATCGTCACATGATCGTCACATGATCGTCACATGATCGTCACATGATCGTCACATGATCGTCACATGTTCGTCACATGATCATCTATTCGTCACATGATCGTCACATGTTCGTCACATGATGGTCTGTTCGTCACATGTTGGTCACATGATGGTCTGCCCGTCACATGATGAGTGAAAGAAGCGTGTGCTGTGCTGCAGGTCCGTGCTTGAACGGAGGTTCTTGCGTGGACGAGGACGGAGGATTCAGCTGCAGGTGTCGAGCAGGTTTCCAAGGTCTGCGCTGCGAGACGGAGGTGGACGAGTGTGCGAGTCAACCCTGCAGGAACAGTGCCGTGTGCAAGGACTACGTGGACAGCTTCGTGTGCGAGTGCAAGCCCGGCTTTGATGGAATCCTGTGTGATCACAACATCCTGGAGTGCACAGAGAGGTGTGTTCACATCTTTACCAACGACGTCAATGTATCCACGGTCCAAACATCTGGAGTGAAGGACTAGAACATTTGAAACATTTGTTTTAAACATCAGCATCGAAAGCTGCTGGACGCACTGTATCCTCTCGTCCTCAGTCATCGCCAGGATCTTATCAATGTCTTTCTCAAGGAAGGAAAACCTTCTTACCCTAGACCTTCTGTCTCTAGACCTTCTGTGACTAGACCTTCTGTCTCTAGACCTTCTGTCTCTAGACCTTCTGTGACTAGACCTTCTGTCTCTAGACCTTCTGTTTCTAGACCTTCTGTCTCTAGACCTTCTGTGACTAGACCTTCTGTCTCTAGACCTTCTGTTTCTAGACCTTCTGTCTCTAGACCTTCTGTCTCTAGACCTTCTGTTTCTAGACCTTCTGTGACTAGACCTTCTGTTTCTAGACCTTCTGTCTCTAGACCTTCTGTCTCTAGACCTTCTGTCTCTAGACCTTCTGATGCTAGACCTTCTTACCCTAGACCTTCTGTCTCTAGACCTTCTGTGACTAGACCTTCTGTCTCTAGACCTTCTGTCTCTAGACCTTCTGACTCTAGACCTTCTGTCTCTAAACCTTCTGTCGCTAGACCTTCTGACGCTAGACCTTCTGTCTCTAGACCTTCTGTCTCTAGACCTTCTGTCTCTAGACCTTCTGACGCTAGACCTTCTGACGCTAGACCTTCTGTCTCTAGACCTTCTGTGACTAGACCTTCTGTCTCTAGACCTTCTGTTTCTAGACCTTCTGTCTCTAGACCTTCTGTTTCTAGACCTTCTGTCTCTAGACCTTCTGTGACTAGACCTTCTGTCTCTAGACCTTCTGACGCTAGACCTTCTGTCTCTAGACCTTCTGACGCTAGACCTTCTGTCTCTAGACCTTCTGTCTCTAGACCTTCTGACGCTAAACCTTCTGACTCTAGACCTTCTGACGCTAGACCTTCTGTCTCTAGACCTTCTGTCTCTAGACCTTCTGTCTCTAGACCTTCTGACGCTAGACCTTCTGTCTCTAGACCTTCTGTCTCTAGACCTTCTGACGCTAAACCTTCTGACTCTAGACCTTCTGACGCTAGACCTTCTGTCTCTAGACCTTCTGACGCTAGACCTTCTGTCTCTAGACCTTCTGACGCTAGACCTTCTGTATCTAGACCTTCTGTGACTAGACCTTCTGTCTCTAGACCTTCTGACACTAGACCTTCTGATGCTAGACCTTCTGATGCTAGACCTTCTGTCTCTAGACCTTCTGACGCTAGACCTTCTGACGCTAAACCTTCTGACTCTAGACCTTCTGACGCTAAACCTTCTGTCTCTAGACCTTCTGACGCTAGACCTTCTGTCTCTAGACCTTCTGACACTAGACCTTCTGACTCTAGACCTTCTGTCTCTAGACCTTCTGACGCTAGACCTTCTGACGCTAGACCTTCTGACGCTAGACCTTCTGTCTCTAGACCTACTGACGCTAGACCTTCTGACTCTAGACCTTCTGACGCTAGACCTTCTGACGCTAGACCTTCTGACGCTAGACCTTCTGACGCTAGACCTTCTGTCTCTAGACCTTCTGACGCTAGACCTTCTGACGCTAGACCTTCTGACGCTAGACCTTCTGACGCTAAGATCCTCAGTCATGGCCGGGATCTTATCAATGTCCTTCTCTGCAGCTCGTGTCTGAACAACGGGACGTGCATCGACAACATCAACACCTTCTCCTGTCGCTGTCGCCTCGGCTTCTACGGAACCTTCTGCGAGTTCGAACACAACGAGTGCGACTCTCAGCCCTGCAAGAACGGCGGCACCTGCACCGACGGCCTCGGCACCTACCGTTGCACCTGCCCCGCGGGCTACAACGGACACAGCTGCCAGGTCAGAGGTCAGCGGGTCACGCGTCCAAGCGCCCGGCGCTGACGTTCTTCACGCTCTCGTCCGCAGAACTTCGTGAACCTGTGCAGTCAAGTCCGCTGCGACAACGGCGGCTCCTGCTCCCAGACCTCCACCTCCTGGACCTGCCACTGTCCGGTGGGCTGGACGGGCTTGTACTGTGACGTCCCCAACATGTCCTGCCAGGACTTCGCAGCCAGGAATGGTGAGAAGAGAGAGATCAGGACGAAGATTGAGTGAAATCATCATGAAAACAATCATTAACTCCATGAACAATGAAGAAGGATTTTGTGACATTACATGATATTTTGTTGAAAATGAATATATTGTTTAGACAAACGTTTTCTCTTACAGGATTTTTAGTATTTGTTGAATAAGTTCATTAAAAAACACGTGACGAGAAAAGACGAAACTACTGAGAACAAAATGTATAAAAACATATAAAAAACAACATATGTTTATCAATATTAATTTATTTTATTTATTTATTATTATTATTATTATAGTTTTTTTATTTTATTTTTTATTATAATTATCAATCAATGTATTATTATTATCATTATATTATAAGTATTAATCAATTTATTATTATTATGTCATAATTATTAATAATTTATTATTATTATTATAATATTATACGTATTAACCAATTTATTATTATTATTATCTTATAATTTTTAATCAACTGTTTTTTATTTTTATTATATTATAATTATTAATCAACATATTATTATTATTATTATTATTAATCAATGTATTATTATTATTATCATTATATTATAAGTATTAATCAATTTATTATTATTATGTCATAATTATTAATAATTTATTATTATTATTATAATATTATACGTATTAACCAATTTATTATTATTATTATCTTATAATTTTTAATCAACTGTTTTTTATTTTCATTATATTATAATTATTAATCAACATATTATTATTATTATTATTATTAATCAATGTATTATTATTATTATTATTATATTATAATTATTAACCAATTTATTATTATTATTATATTATCATTATTAATCAATGTATTATTATTATTATTATTATTAATCAATGTATTATTATTATTATTATATTATAATTATTAACCAATTTATTATTATTATTATATTATCATTATTAATCAATGTATTATTATTATTATATTATCATTATTAATCAATGTATTATTATTATTATATTATCATTATTAATCAATGTATTATTATTATTATTATATTATAATTATTAACCAATTTATTATTATTATTATATTATCATTATTAATCAATGTATTATTATTATTATTATCTTATAATTTTTTATCAATTTCACATTAAAATGTTGAAACTTTGATTATTTCTTTATAGTTAAAGGACATTTAAAAAGGTTCAAAAACAACATGATGCTGACCTTCTGAGCCGTGAACCTCTGGTTCCAGGTCTGGATCTGGAGAACGTCTGCAAGAACGCGGGCCGCTGCATGAACATGGCTAACTCGCACCAGTGCCTGTGTCAGCCCGGCTACACCGGCAGCTACTGCCAGGAGATGGTGGACGAGTGTCGCTCCAACCCCTGTCGCAACGGAGCCACGTGCAAGGACTACCAGAGCACCTACGAGTGCATGGTGAGTTCACTCTGACGCGGGAAGGTCTGCTCGGTGCTGAGCTCGGTTCCTCTGGTCTAGTGCAAGCCGGGGTTCCAGGGGGTGAACTGTGAGTACGACGTGGACGAGTGTCACTCCAGGCCTTGTCTTCACGGAGGAACCTGCATCAACCTCATCAACCGCTTCACCTGCGCCTGCCCGCCCGGGACCCGCGGTAGGTTGGAGACCTTTTGACGCTAGACCTTCTGACGCTAGACCTTCTGGCGCTAGACCTTCTGACGCTAGACCTTCTGACGCTAGACCTTTTGACGCTAGACCTTCTGACGCTAGACCTTCTGACGCTAGACCTTCTGACGCTAGACCTTCTGGCGCTAGACCTTCTGACGCTAGACCTTCTGGCGCTAGACCTTCTGACGCTAGACCTTCTGACGCTAGACCTTCTGGCGCTAGACCTTCTGACGCTAGACCTTTTGACGCTAGACCTTCTGGCGCTAGACCTTCTGACGCTAGACCTTCTGACGTTAGACCTTCTGACGCTAGACCTTCTGACGCTAGACCTTCTGGCGCTAGACCTTCTGACGCTAGACCTTCTGTCGCTAGACCTTCTGACGCTAGACCTTCTGACACTAGACCTTCTGACACTAGACCTTCTGACGCTAGACCTTCTGACGCTAGACCTTCTGACGCTAGACCTTCTGACGCTAGACCTACTGACGCTAGACCTTCTGACGCTAGACCTACTGACGCTAGACCTTCTGACGCTAGACCTTCTGACTCTAGACCTTCTGACGCTAGACCTTCTGACGCTAGACCTTCTGACACTAGACCTTCTGACTCTAGACCTTCTGACGCTAGACCTTCTGACTCTAGACCTTCTGACGCTAGACCTTCTGACTCTAGACCTTGTGACGCTAGACCTTCTGACGCTAGACCTTCTGGGTCAGCTTGACTCTGAGACAACACAAGGGTGAAGTGCTGTTTACGATGGTTCCTGCAGGAGTTCAGTGTGAGGTCAACGAGGACGACTGCGCTCCGACCAGCGGCTCGCTGGAGCCTCGGTGTCTGAACGGCGGTCAGTGTGTGGACGGCGTGGGTCGGTACTCCTGCTCGTGTCCGCCCGGGTTCGTGGGCGAACACTGCGAGGGCGACTTGAACGAGTGTCGGTCTGGACCGTGTCACACGCCCGGGACTCTGGACTGTGTGCAGCTGGTCAACGACTACCAGTGTCGCTGTCGCCTCGGATTCACAGGTGCGTGACCTACGCTCTGACTCAAGGTCGTTGTCGTCATAATGTGTGTTGTGTTGATCTTCAGGTCGTCATTGTGAGTCCATGGAGGATCTTTGTCTCTTCAAGCCGTGTCACAACAGTGGAGTGTGTTCCATGAACATGAGTTCAGTCCACGGATACACCTGTTCCTGCTCACCTGTGAGTCAAAAATATATACACACCTGTTCCTACTCACCTGTGAGTCAAATATATACACACCTGTTCCTACTCACCTGTGAGTCAAATATATATACACACCTGTTCCTGCTCACCTGTGAGTCAAA